>NW_009926876.1:14609-23460 GCF_000696875.1 Nestor notabilis | reverse complement strand
CCTACAAAAAAGAGGTTTTGATGCTACGTTATAGGGCCAGCATAATAGAATCACCGATGTATTTTCAACGTACCATTACGCTCTACATCATAGCACAGAGTGGCATAGAGAAGCACTTGCTGGATACACAAATAAAGAGATGATGGAACCAAAAAGTACTCTAGCCCTTTATTTTAGTACTATGCATGATGCTATCACCTCATTTACTCCACCAGTACTGAATCAGCTCTTCAGGAAACCTCAGGTTTTTTTTAATATTGGAATGAGGCAGTAAGTTATTGACATATGGCAGATTTTTCCTTGAGCAGTTACTCAAATGTCATAGAGATAATACATGCAACGAGTGTATGTTTTGATGGAAAAGTACATTGTTAAATATCTCATGCCCTTTGATTTACATCAAACCTTTTCAGGGAAAAAAGTATAGCTGTTCCTCCACAGGACATTTTCTTCAATCTTAATGTTACAGTACTCTGCAAAAACAGCTCTCAGTCAGGAGCAACACACCCCTCAAAGAAATTACTACCAAGAAACAAGGAGCAGGACAAGCATTTGCTTAAACACAGGGGTAGCAGATCCCAGAAAAGAAATGTCTTTCTTCCACTTCCCCATCACACTGTGCAGATCATGTTCCTCTACCGATTAAAACAGACACTCAAATTGCCTTTCAATTTTTTAAAGCGTTGGCTCAGGAGTGGCTGGGACTGCCGGTGCGCACAGAGCATTGGGCAAGATGCCATCTGCCAGCGGCAAGCTCCTACCCGCACTCCCAGAGCCAAGGCAGCTTCCAGTGCTTTGCTTCTGAAAACCCCAGTCCAAAATTTAGGCTGCGCAAGTGTCCGCTCCGGCTGTGTACAGGGCTCCCAAAGCCCCACTCCCTGGCAGGCAGCGTGGCAGCATGACTGTTCTGGTGACAGCAGCTTGTCAGAAGCTGGCTCACTGGATTGCTCTGACATCCAAACACCCAAAGTAAGCATGCCAGCTACCATTACACATACACACAAACCCCAACCAGCTATGAAATGATACACTATAAAAACACATCTCAATCTCAATTAAGAAATGCATGCAAATGAACCCATCAGCTCCAGTTCTACTTCAATTTATGTTTTACTCTAAATCATACATTCCTTCTTGCGACTTACAAGTTTTGTAAATACTCTTATTCTCTATGTATGTTTTATATATAATAGTTTTTCCAGGCCATTCTGCAATTTTGGAAGCAACCATCCAGCACCATAAAATTTTTAACTATTAGCAAGCTTGAACTGATACACATTCACAGAAAGCGTAAGTTTAAATGCCTCTGTTGCTTGTTGCTT
Organism: Nestor notabilis; assembly: GCF_000696875.1. Lineage (NCBI taxonomy): Eukaryota > Metazoa > Chordata > Aves > Psittaciformes > Psittacidae > Nestor > Nestor notabilis. The sequence continues at coordinate 22,138 of NW_009926876.1, read as the reverse complement.
CTGACACATTCTTTTTCTCAGCTATTCAAAACACAGTCATCTCAGCAACATGAATAAAAACTATCAGCTGTTCTCAGACTGCTTTTAACTTTCACCCCAACTACCTGTATGGCCATGTTAATCAGGTAACAACCAATAAATCTCCAAATAATACAAGAAGAAACAGAGAAGGTAAACATAAAACAGCATATATGATTAGAGGCTTATAAATATCAAGTGGGAACTTATTTTAGGGCATTGTTTGGTGGGAGCCCTTACAAAACCTCTGTGACAACCTTTCTGCACAAATATGAGTAAAGGTATACATGTATGACTGTAACAATAGGCTTCCATGTGAAAAACCTCAAATATGAGCCCATGGTATTTTTTATTTCTTTTAATATGAAGAAAATTCTCCTATTCCTCCTTTGGCCATGTATTTGCTGTAGAGCAGTCTGACAGTGACTCCTGGGCCACCATCTCCGGGCACAGATGCAGAACCTATTTTTAAAACACCAGTGAGCTGGATTTATCAGGAGGGTGGGACAACTGATGCTTATTTGCAACTTCTCCTCTTACGAACTGTTTCCACAGTTTGGGGGAAGACTCTGTCACTTGCTGTTCCCAGTTTTAAGGCTCTCTGGCTGACAGACTGGATGTGCCATAGTTCTGACTTTACTAATTTTCTTGGCATTTTAAAAGTGCTCACACTCTTCAGCTGGAGCACAGCAAACTACACCAAGAGAAAAAAATTAGACAAACACAAGGGTTGCAAGAAACCCTCAAACTAGATGTTTCTAAATTAAATCTAGATTATTTTAAAAGTGATCATCCATGCTGACTCAGTACCCACTGAAGCTATACCAAGCAGTTTAGCTGTTAAGACTATGCTATACTTTATTCCAGGTCTTTCATGCAGGTGCTCCAAACACCTCATGTATTCCACCATGGACTCGAGAAAAAGAAAAATAAAAAAAAATTGCTAAACATAAATAAGAATATTAAAGGTCATATAAGCTGACTGACAAGAAATAATTAAGAAGTCTAATGCAGTGATTCATTTTCTTGCATTCCCAAATACAGCTCCTTGCCAGTTCTGAAGACCCCAAGCACAGCTGCAAGTTCTCATTCCTTACCATGCCAGCAGCATTTTTTTCCCCTTCAGCTATCAATTAAGCTACTTTTCATAAGTATTTATTTATCTCAGGTCTCACAAGTAAAAGTACACACTAAATAAATATACACAATATATAGGTAACACAAAGCCTATGTTTTATGTTGTATGCATAAATTCACACAAATGGTTTCAAAGTGTGCCACATTATAAATAATCTAGACATGCTGGGTCTAAGCTTGCTTCCTACATAAAAGTTTGTTCAGCAAACAGCACTTTTAGCAGTCAGCAGAGACAGGCGGAGAAGAGAAAGGCTGAGAAGTATTAGCAGATTATAACAAGTTACTGAGCTAAGTATAGATAGAACAGGCTATGTATAGAATGGGTCATGATAAATGAAATTTAATTAGATGAATAACTTAATGTTTGATTGTAAAGTTTCAAATTTTTAAATGGTAAGCTTCTGAAAATGTTGAAGGAAATTATTTCAAAAGTAGACAGTCTTATTTGACCACTACTTCCAACGGCTAATATTAACCAATTTTTTCTCAAAATTCTTCTGTTTCAACTAAGCATACTTTTTCACTGAACTTTCACATAAACAATCTTGTTTTTTCAGCAATCACCTTTAAAGTTTCTAATAAGTTTACTACATTTACCCTGGAGATGCAAAGTAGCAGTATCTATCAGTCAGGTTTTGGTTATAGGTCAACTGTCTGTAAGGATTTTTGTGAAGAGCCAAGACACTGGTATGAAAAGCAAAATAAAACAAAGAACTTGGCCATAAAAATGCACTTCTGTTTCCAACAGATAAAAAGAGAATGATGCTGCATTTACCAGAGAGTTGTCAAGAAAGATGGGGAGGCAACCAGTTCATCTTACAAAACAAATACAGTATAGCAAGCTCAACGTTTATATTTAAGTTCACACTGTATTAACACTGTCTTTATGTGTGGGTGGCAGTGTTTTTTGGCTTAGTTACTAAATCCATATACAGGCAGTCATAAGCCGGAAAGGTGCAATAAAAAGGAATTAAAAATAAATAAAACTGTCTTTACCATGCGGGTCTTGTTCATTTGACTTTGGGCTGCTTCTTGCTCTGCGTTCCGGTTTCTTTACTGCTGGAGCCCCCCCGCCGCCACCTCCACTGCTTGCTCCATTATGACTCTTTGCATAACCATTATATACAGTTGTGCAGCTGCCTATATGGCTTTTGTAGATGGATGAAGGAGGACTATTCAGACGGTTTTGGCGGTCAATCTGCCTGTCTTTGAGTTTTTTGTGCTGTGGTTTGCTGTACTGATCTTCCCTGGTAAAATAGCTGGACATCCCATATAGTGGTATGATTTCTGAAACAGAAGAATTCACCCACATTAACTCAGAACAACAAAATCACTGGGTTGTTTGTTTTTTTTCCAGAAAATCAAAGTCTTGACCACCTCCAAATTAAATGACTCCAGATTTTGTTGACAGATTTTACAGCAAACCAATTTTTTTTCTTAAGAAAAATACTCTGAAGGATTGGCAATTTTTTAAGTGTGCTCCTTTGCTGATAGAACATCTTAACTCTTTGGATGCGTAAAACACAGCAACTAGGGTGATAGTTTTTCCTATTTTCAGCCTTTGTGTTTTAAAAGACACAGATTTCAAGCAAAGATCCAGGGAGACTGCTATTTAGGAAAAAGCCTTCAGAAATTCACAGCTATTTAGCAGTTTCTTCCCCAGGGCCTGACTGGACAGAATAAGCTGAGATGCCCTGGTTTCAAGCTGCCAATCGCTGATTACATGAAATTTAATTTCCCAGTATAAATAGACTTCACAAATTGTGTCAATTGTGCCCGCCTAAGGAGAGAAGCGCAGGATGAAGTGGAAGCTTTGGGTAAGTAAAACTGTCTAAAAAAAGCTTGAGAAACATTATAAATATAATATGTACACTTCAGATACACTTCGTTAAATACAAGCCCCACTTCCCTCTTCCAAGAATGACTATCTCTAACCTAAGGCAGATCAGATTGCAGGAATCGGAACGTTTTCTGCTTTTCTCTGTAGTTCACTCCACTTTTGAGTCTGGAGCTTGAACAGCTCCATGCACAAAACAACATTTTTTCCTTCATTAGAAAAATAACAATCAATACTTGATACAGACTTTATGTATTTTTTTTTCTTCTACATCCATTCAGAAGTTACGGTACAAACTTCTGAAGCAAACATCCTATCCAGCCATTTGAAGTCTTGTTTGTAGGTTGAGATTGCCATGTATACTGTATTATAAGTTTCCAAGTTGCTTCAACTAGCCATATTTTCTTTCGTATTTCAGTGAGTCTTGGCCTTTGTCTTTCTTTATCTAGCTACATGACTCTATTTGTATTCTCACAGCAACTAGCTGCCTAAAACCAGCATGTTGCAAATAAAAGCATAAGCCATTGTACAGCAACTGGGAAATGGTGGATTAATACTTACTAGTACAATATCCACCACTTCAAATGTTTCAGTGTCACAGGTACAGGTCATTCCAGGAAAGCAAACAAGGATTTTTATTTTAAGTTGAATTGGCTTCTTGGTATCTCGAGGCTACAGAAATTATTCAACATCTACTTAACTAGCAGCTCTATGTTCACTTTGTGCACTGAGACTTTTGCATGCAAGAGTCTGTAAAAGCATTCTGATAGACTGTATGTTCCCTTTCCAAGGGAAGTGCCCCTTCCTATGTATCTAGTTGGCTACACAGTCCTACTGTTTTCCTGAGCTACCCATTTCTCACCCACCCAGTATAATGAAGTTAAATGCCAGCTGTAAAGGTTCATTCCTCACTAGAAAATGAGGTCTGTTAGCCAACAGAAACTTCAAGAGGTAGCATCAACAGATACCTCCCCCTATTTCTGCCTTTTCCTTTCCACTCCAGCAGAAACTCACTACTGGTGATGTGGCTTAAATTTATTCTTTAGAAAGGTTCTTAAGCCCAAGTAGGTCAGCACAAATGTAAAACCATGAATCCTGAACTGATTTTCATGTTAACCATCTCAAATAGCTTTGCAGATTACTTTTTTTGGTTAATGCACTCTTTCAGATTACACAAAGACTTATCTCCAGGGTGGCAGAGACACAACAGTGCATAGTTCAGACAGAAATATGCCTCTTTCACTCCTTTTCTTGCAATTATTTACTCATGGCCTGATTAGGGTTGCCATGCTACCCTTTGGTATTGGACAGTGCTTTTCAGTGACTTACTGCACAGTTTCAACTAGAATAACAAACAGAAAATGTCTGCTATTTCTTGGAAAAGCACGGCTGGGGGGCAGAAAACACATTATGGCCAACAGGAAGTGGTATCTGGCTTTTCCCACTGGAAATGACTGCAGCAAGCCATGCTTGGATTCAGCCCTCTCCATCCATCCTCAATGCTGCATCGTGACACAGCAAGAGCAACTGGCATGACTTATGTCCCTAGTATGGAGATGGGATGAGACATTTTTTCCACACTTTTTTTACAAATTAATTTAAGATTGGTGGGATTTTTTGTTCTACAACCTAAGTGGTGCAACACGGAATTGCCCTGTGTTGCTGCACTCTGGAGGACCACACCCACCTGTTCTGGATGCTAAAGGAGGCTCCATCCATATAGAGAAAGCCAAGTTCTCCAATTCATTTCTACTCTTGGTTTCATTAGCCCTTAAAACTTGCTAAACATAGGTGTGAAGTGCCAGTACTTTCCTTCCAGCTCACCTTGTTCTCCATATATTGTTGGGGGAAGATGATGCTGTGGGAAAAACTGTGGTGGCATGTCCCCAGGTCCAGTGACAGGAGGATAAAAAGCTGTATGAGAATTGTGAATAAAATGGGGATGGTGCGTCAGGTATGGAGGTAAGTGATGGGTTGGAGAGATGGCCGAAGGATAGCTAGGAGGGTAACACTCCGGAGACTGGGGGGTTACCACCACCCTCCGAACACCGGTGTTGTCTTCTATCACCTGGAAGGGAAGGCAGGGAAATGAGCATGTTATGCAGCATCTGAACCAAATGTATTTTTAACACAGCAGCATTTACTGTTTCTTCTCCCACCAGAAAATGGTTAGTCCTTAGATTTATTAATAAACACATTTCTAAAATTAATATCAGCAGAAGTAATCATAGTGGTGATGTGGCTTTTCTTGGAGACTCAGATAGCCACACTAATCACCAGGAGACTTACTGCTGCTAGTGATAACTATGTGGGTAAGAAACAAAATAAATAACCTGTATTTAGGGAATAAAACAATTGAAAAAGGAACACAAAGCACCAAAATAAGAGTACTTATTGGGACCAACCTTACATTCTGCCCATAAAATTCCTACCACCAATTTTGACAGAACTGTGAGTATGGAGTTAGTAACACTTGGAAATTAGCTGGCACTGCTCGTGTGGATAAGCTGCGTGTGCACAGACATGTACTCTGCAGGAAGCTGTTGTGTTGACACGGTTTCAAAAGAATTGCTCTGTTCACAACAGGTATGTGTTCAAGGCAAATCATAAGGCAGGATTTTTCTGCTACAGAGCTTGTCTATACGTCCGTGCAAATCAGCTCTGGAGTATGCATAACTTGGCCCCAAATGCCATAGTCAAAGCATATAAAAACAGATGTAGGAAGGTGGAAATGTGCTTAGGCTGAAAAATGTTTTTCAGCTTATAACTTTTCCAGAGCTATATTTCTGGAGAACAGTCTATCAGCCAAATTTCAGTCCAGGCTTAGGAGCCAAGCCTTTCTTGAAGCTTATTCAAAAAACTTCTGCCATTTCTGGAACTTAAAAATACAACTGTGTAAGAACTAATACTATCTTTGATTCTGTGCATTGATGTGCATAAAGTAGAAAAGCATGAAGGAAACGTTAAGTTAATTTCATACAACAAACAGGCTCTTAAAAATCTAATTTTTTTTTTTTCCTATACTGACTGATGGCACACAGATGGAATAATATATCTAATGAATGTGTTGTATGAGGTAACTGAATGTGCATCAAGGGCAAGTGCAATAAGCTGTTGCCACTCTCCGCTGATTACCATCAAGCTTAGCCGTAGTTACCTACTCTGCCCCATAGCAGCATCAGCAGAGGAGACCCTGCTACAGATCCCCATGCTCCAGTGATGCTTGTCGCATCAGAGTGTCTTAGCCTAAACCACAAATTAAAATTTGCTAATGCTGATTCGCCCTAAAGTGAAGGATTGGCACAGGCACCTGGTTGTTTCTGCTGACTGGTGCACAGACACACGCCCTGTCTAAGAGGCAATGCCCACGGCCATGAGCACTGCTACCTCAAGCATCAGCTGAGCAAGTTACCAAGGGGTAGAATTTAACTAGTATTAGCTGACCCAATATCTTCCCTAGTCCATTCGTGTCCTTAGGTTATATGAATTTACGCCTGTTACCTATGGGCTGCGACCCTGCAAGCAGACAATTTCTGTGGATTGGCTGGCCTCCTCCAGAAGAAAATTTTCTATAGAAAGTCAATTCATTCTTTTGTAACTGATATTTTACATAGAAAAAAAAAAAAAGAAAAAATATGCATTGCTTGCTATGCTGAGTAACCAGGATAGGAATTGTTTAGCATACTTGATTTTAACCTTGAAATTTACAACTTCAGCTACCAATTTGTCATCTGCTAGCTTTACATTTTGGAGACAGAGTCCTCAAAGATGGCTGAACCTCAGAGATGTAGACTTTCCTATCATTTTAACTGCTCCATTTTCTGGCCTCCCATCTCTGTTACTGTTTCTCAACTGGTTCAAACTCCACAGCATCTCTATCCTGGTACCAGGTCTCAAACCTGCACTCTGAAACCTGGAGAAGAGAAATATCCTTTTCCATTCAGCAAATACTCGAAAACCAGAACTTCTTATTTAGGATGGCACACAGGAGTGCTAGACTTAACTCTCTCAGACTTGGATCATGCTCTAATTTGAGACAGCAAGTTCCTACATCCTAATGTGAAAAGTCTTCATTATGACTTAACTAGTCTAAGCCTTGAAGACAACTTCAGTCTTCCAGGCAGGTACAAGCTCTTATCTGTGCTTCTAGACCAGCCTACATGTGTATTTTGTTCTCTAGTGAAAAATTAATGTTAAGGAACAGACTTAGACAGAAAGCTTGCACTGTAGCACCACATAATGTCAACCATATTTAAAATTAAAGATTCCTCTTCCTGAACTATCTTCTAGAGAGCAGGGAGGAAAGCTCTAAGTCCTGTCAAAGACCTTTTCAATGAAATTATCCTGCTAGATGAGACTAAAATATCAGCAGTAGTGAGAAAAAAGATGGAGATGAGGGAATAGAATAGAATATTTCAATTAGAAGGGACCTACAATGATCATCTATTCCAACTCAAAAGTATGAACCAGCCTTCCACATGACTTTCGGCAAAAAGCTAGGAGACTAATATCTTTCATTTGCTTCCTCTCCGGCCAC
>NW_009926876.1:0-14578 GCF_000696875.1 Nestor notabilis | reverse complement strand
AGCTTTCCTGCTACTTTATGTGCCCATGTTCCAAATGAAGTCAGAAACACAGGAAACCCTAAGACTTCATTTCCCTATTCAATCGGGCATTTTCCTTCTAAACTAGGAATTCTAGATACATATATGAATTTCTGAAGCTGCACAGACAATCTTTAAATATGCTATTCGGTCCTTAATAGTCCATTAAATTTGCAACACAATGTATCATTTATTATATGCATTAGATAACTATAAAACCAGCATGGGTTAAGTCTGTAGATATCTCTTCATTTATAGAACTTGCAATGGGTAGATTGTAGTAGCGCCATTCGGAGAGATGACACACTTTCAATTCATCAGACATAGAGCATTTAGTTTTAATCCATTAATGTAAATAAAGTAAATTTGTAGAGAGGTTAATTTTTTTTATTTAAAGAAGAAATCTGCAGTTCTTTGTATCTGCTTAAAACCGTTGGGCATTAAGATCAGGAAACACACTGTCTGGTAAACTGTCTCTACTTCAGTGCCAAGCAGCAATGAAACCCCAATCCCTGTTGAGGTCTCTGGATTGGTATTACTAATTTCAGCAGTTTGTATTTCCAGAAAAGATCTTCTGTCCTTTGGCATCTAGAGCTAAACTTCCTTTATTTTGTGTTTTACAAACAGTTACTAGGTAAACCATCTTTTGCTGTTACTTTTTGTGTTTGCAGGTGTAACTAGCACACTGCCTCAATAACAGTATTTTTATAGCATAGTTCAGTGTACTTTTTTTTTTTTTATATTTTAGGGAGCTTAATTGCTGAGTGAGGTAGGTAGATGATCTTTCAGGAGAATATTAGTGAACACTACTCATAAACAATAAAATTGCCTCCCCTGTCAGTTGCCACATTTTGAGAATACCATTTTAAATGTTATTTGCTTTACATTAAGGGTATCACTGCAGCAATCAAAACTCAGTGTAACTAGAGATAATTCCCATATTCAAGGTACATCACCACTCCATGTTTTCTCATTTTTCTCCACTGAAATTTAACACTACACAGGCATATTAATTTTGCACAGGTAAAATGTACCTATATTTTGTAAGTTTCCAGTTAAAGGAATACAATCACTCTGGTTCTGTAACATACAGTTACTAAATGGGTATAATACGGTATTATGCAATTAACTTCCCACTTGCTTTCAAAATAAAAAGTAAAAAAATTCTTATTTCACTTAGTGTGCTAGATTCTGCAAGGACATCTGGAGCATGGGCCAAAACCAGTACGTAAACTGGTTTGAAACTTCATTCATAAATCAGTCTGTACCAGAAACAGTACAGAATGAGCTCACCCTCAAGGAACTTGGATGTCAACATTTTATTTATTCACTTAATTTCTTAAGGATGCCAATTCAACACGTCAGCCCTGGCAAGTTTGCACCACTATCTTTGCCATCCGTCACGTACAAACACCAGTATTAAATCCGTACCTTGAAACTGGAAATTAGAGAGCTGAATATCTAAAATGTTGGCAAGAATCGTGGGTATTTTAAATCTAGAATGACACAGATCTTCAGGACCAATGCTCACTTTATAGCTTGCTTGAGATGAGCACGACCTTCCTTGTATTCAGAGCGTTATGATGATCATCATGTTAAAAGGATAACTTGATTGATCGCAGTCTACAAACCACACAGACAGCAGTAAGCCATACGAAACCAGTTTGTGGCTAAAAGCTTATGCTAGACAAACATAGTTTGGGAGAAAAACACCTCTCTCAGATACATCCTCCATCTGAAGACCAAAATCCTGATTCCCGAGGACATGATGCATTTTCTACCACTTTAAATGTAATTTAAACACTTTCCTCATTCTAGAAGTTATACTTCAGTTCTGTCAAATGCTATGTGCTTCACACAGGAATACTGAACTGCAGGACCATAGCTTGAGTTGTATAGTCCAGTAGTATGACCCCAACATTACTTCCTGACAAAAGGAGTCTTATCAGCACTATGTATACTTCATGCTCCAAGCAGTAAATTAGTCCTTTAGCCTTAAAATATCGGTGACAGAGATCACATATTAACAACTCAAAATTAATAAAACCAAAATCAATAAAATCAAAAGTGGAGTTTCATGCCAGATTTTCATGTCCAACTACACGAGTAATTCCTCAAACTCCAGTGGAACTGCTCCAGATTTGAGAGAGCAGTCCTTGGCCAATAGCCTTCAGCAAACAAGTTCATCAATGTGCTTTTGACATTTCCATTTTTCTAGTTCTGCTCATTAGAACACCCCAAATCCTCCTTCCCTCCTCCCAAACATACACTGTGAAAAGTAAAAACAACTGATGAGGATGTCCCCAAATATAACAGCTTAGCATCCAAATCATGATCTTTAATCTTCAAATTATGCCAACACCAGGGAGCTAGAGTGCTCTAGAAGCCTCCAGTGGACATCCCAGCAAAGGGTGGGCTCTCAGCCTGCACCATAGGACTCACATAGCAGGGAAGCAGCTCTGTCTGCAGCTTGGAACTGGAATGGGCATTAACAGGTTGTGCCCAGCTCCTGACAACATACGAGCTGCTCCTTCAACATTCAACATTTTGTTTGAATTGTTGACGTCACATGCATTAAATACAGTCACTCCACTTTCTACAACTTTTACAGTAGCAGTATTGTTCACCAAGAGCATGGCAAGGAACTTTTTCTCTCTTTTGTATTTAACTAACCATTAGCCAACAAAGAATTGCAGAGACATGATCTCTGATCTGGTAGTTCATACCTGCCAGAGGTACAAAGAGGTTTGTCTGCTGAAAATGAAATGTATAATAACTGGTTGTATCCAACTGGCCTTTGAAAGCAAAACCATAGCATGAAAAATCTGAACTGATGGCGTGTATTTGTCTTCTACTATTTCCCTGGATTTTTTCCCACCCCGGCTAAGCCTCATCATTGGGAATATCTTAACGTCAACAAACCCAGCTTCTAGTCACAACTACTAATATGGTCCTTGAAGTCTAGAAATAAGAGTTTAACTATTCTGCTGCTGCTTCCAGTGGGGCTGATCTTTCAGGACAGCCAACTGTCTGACATTTTTTTGCTGATCACTTTCACAATAACAAAGAGGTAATGAAGCATCATTTTAATTCAGGGTTGCAATCACCACATAAACTACTGTGATATTTAAGGCTAGTATTTGCAGCTCCAACAGGCTTGGAGCCCGTATAACAAAATGTAAAAATGGTATCATGCCTTTATTTCTCCACAGGGCTACCTGCTGTCTGCGTGATTCTTCGGTATATACTTCGGGGACAAATCAAACCCAAAAATCAAATGTATTTTGAGTGCACTGATTTGCTTTATGGCCCTTCCCTTACAATTCTGAATTTAAGTTGTTCTCATTGTTTATCATAGAGATTTTAACTTTGAGGCAGTAGACAAAAGCAAGAGCAAATAAGGTAGAAACGTTTATTACAGTAAGAACTAATTTGATCACTACACACTTTCAAATGCCATTTAATACAAAGTTGTCTGAAAGGCAAGAGGCTCACTTGCCACACAGCAGAACACATATTCTGCTGCCTAAAAACACTGAATACAGTGCTTTTCCCCTAAAACTTTACAACAGACAAAAGTTGTAAATTGAATATGTTGCAACATATTCTAGCTCGTCAGAAAAATTTTTTCAGAAGAGGGCTTCTGGCTGGGGATTTTTTGGTTAAGAAACTACTTAAAGGCTTTAGTGGAATTATATAATGGTACCCCACAAAAAGCATTGAAGAGGAACTGCGTCCAGACAGAGATACAACTGGAAGACTTTCATCACTCTGGTTTGTAAGCATTCCAATTATACCCCCAGCACTCATCTCAATACAGTGGCTGAGTAGTATAAACATTTTAATAATAAAAAGGTGTTAAATTTATTTCAAAGGAAGCATAAATCTTTAAGAACATTCCTCTGCATGATATGGGTCAGCTTATTAAATTAGGTGAGCCCACGAGCAGTATTAAACATTAAGTATTAAGCAGCACTGCAAATGTGGTCTCAAAGCATACCCTAACCACCCAACTTGGGACGCTTGAGGAGCACAAGGAAGTAGACCACCCACCAACCTGCTCTCTCTCCTAGGGTGGCTAACAGTGTCCCCTGTATTTGTTTTCACTCTGTTCAAAAGTTAAAATACCACAGAGCAATTGCAGTATTTTGTGGGATTTAAGTATGACGCCATCCACAATTTTTCAGAATTACACAAGCTCACATGTTTCCTGGGAAGGGGAAGGGATTCCAGGACATCATCTGTTTTCTACTTAATAAGATGCCAAAATATATGTATCAAAAGTTCTTATACTGTTCAGATGTTTTAAATACTTCATATACTTTTAATGAAGTTTTCAGTCCAGTCTAGGTCTCAAAGAAAGTGGTTAGAGTACTGGATTTATCGTATTGTTGACAGCTATACTGCCTTACATCAACCTTTTTTTTTTTTTCTTCTTTTATTCCTTATTTCAGAAAGAGTCTAAGATTTGAAGAAGACGGAAGAGCACACAGAAAAGCAGTAGATGTTCAAGAGTTCCAAAACCTAACAGCTTTGTGAAAAACTATTTCCATAAATAGATAATTAAATCACATTTATTCTTGAAAACAAACCAAACCCTCCCAGTTCTGGATATCCTGCAGGATTTCTTCTGGGAAGATACTGAGGATTAACAGCATATTTTATAGTTACTGTGGCTCCTCTCACTTCCACTGGTCTCCTATCCCTTCCAGCTGTCACACTAGAACTTAAATCACCTAACGAAGGGTAAGAAGTTGCATATATAGGCTCAATCTACATGCATAGCTTTTGCTAGTGTTATAAATAAAACTGGTATACATATCAGTGTGTTAAGGTGCACATGTATGCTCAGTTGTGCAAATGTATGTGTACTGTCAGTAAAGAGGCATAACATGAGAATGTATACTACTGTTTTCATTATAATTATAAATTAAACTTCTACCAAGTAGACCTGACTAAATGGATTCATGCTATTGCTTTTGTATACCTTTAAATCTTCAAAAAGCATACCTGTGAGATATAACCGGGAGGCACATGAATAGGGGGAATGGATCCATTGGGTGACATCATGGGAACCTCTGCTGGTCCTAATAGAAAGAAAGAAAGAAAGAGAGATATTTTTTCAGTTTAAAAAAAAGCACAACTGCTCAGAAAAGCCAAAAAATAGCATTATTTTTGAAGCCTGCAAAAACAAAATGAGCAGCTCCACTAATTTCTGGTATACGGAAAATACCTTGTGCCATCATTCTGAGAATGAGATCATTGTTCAATGACTTTATCATGTATTCCGCTGAAATAATATTTTCATCATAAAACAGCTAAAATATAGATTTTATATTACCCACTGATCAACTTATACAGCATTAAGCAGTAACACAATATGTCCTTTAGCAGCCCACAACTCCTATATTGAAATCTGGTTAAGTTATTCTTGTCGAAGGCAGAGAACAAAGCAGAAACTGTGCAGCCTGGAATTAGGCAGCTCCCAAGGAAAGCGTCCAATTGTAGCAAAAAAAATCACATATGTGAAAAACTATCTATCTATTTAAGAATGCACAAAGACCAAATTCATTATCTCAGCTATTCAGACTAACCTTGGAATGTGGTTATACAAGCAAGAAGCTTATGGTTTCCACTCTGAAATCCAGCCCTGAACATGCAAGTTCCATTTTGAGGCACTGTGTAGAATTATAACAAAGCAAGTGCCATAACCATTCGACTTTTGCAAACAGAGCCTCACAGCTAAAAGAAAGTCTCTAGATAAATGGAAATAGTTTGCTCGATTGATCATTGATTCAGCTGTTAAAATCAGGAACATCACACAGAGCAGTCAATAAAATGAATTCCAAAAACATCAGACAGATGTTTGCAATGAGAGTTTACTACTTTGAAAAAGAAAACTTGATTTAATTACCACCTTATTATGTATTAAAATGTTTACACTAACCTGTTAGCTAGCCCATTTGCCATGGTCTAACAAAATAGTCATGGTCAAACTCTTGAGAAGAGCTTAGCTCAGAGAGAACTCTGTTCCTTGTTACTGTGAATTGAATTTTAGCTTTGACTAACAATACAAAAGACAACTTCATAACCTTCTCTGATGGAGAAGCCATCAAGCATTTCCAAACCATATCACATTCTAGGTAAGGAAGCTAAGCACTAAAACATATGAAGGACTACAGGCACAGATGGGATGTAATAGCCTTTAGCCTCCTAAAGTTTAGACTAAACCTAATGAAATCCCCAACAACAAAGTGAGACAGTCTGTTGTCTGGTATCAGCAAAATGAAGCCACTTGCAATTATCAAAAAGTCACTCCCTTTCCATCTACATTACAGGCTGATTATTGTATAATAAGTAGGAATACCCAACCTCTCAAAATCCAAGTTACATACATGAATCCATCTGAGCTATGTATATCTCCTCTGATCCTGGTTCGTTTTCTCTATCCAGTTATTTATAGTTTAATCAGCACATATGGTTTTCACTAGTCACATCTATATTTGAAATATGGTAATTTATCAACACGTGTATTAAAGACATAGAAACTCCGAAGTTTTAATTAAAAGAAGTCTTTTTAGGTGTGTGGTTCTGCTGCTCTTCAGTACTTCCCTATACTTAACTATGTGGGGAATTTTACCTATACTACCATGGGTACTATACTACCTATTGCTAGTATAGGTAAAGTACAGGCTACCTTATTGGGTAACTTACCTCATATGAGTTCCCACCTTATTCTATAGCCCTTTCGACATTCTCTGTCTCCTGAGATAATCGACAATATTAGTGTGAATGGAAAAAATATTTAGCATGAGCAGTAACTGATTATGGGGGGTGAGCTGCCCTCTAAATAGCTTTGTAAATGGCGCTATTTAAACCCATCAAAAATATGAAGTGACAATTGGTTTGGAAAGAACTTTACAGAAATATTATTTGAGTAAATACAGGTTCCATATCAAAAAAATACCTGCAAATTTCTTTTGAGGAATACAGTTTTTTATTTCTTTCTGAAGCTACTTTGGTCTATATACACTGCCAAGTTTTACTCCACAGTGAGTTGGACAGTGTATCTATACATAACAGCCAATACTGGTAAACACAATAACACTTTTCGTGGGGATTCAATCCACACTCGACTGTCAAGTGTTATTCATTTCTTCAGGATGGAACATGCCTGAGGTTAGGTAAAATGAATAGTTAACATGGTTACGTGACTCATTCCATGTCAGTGATTTCTCAAACCTGAAAAACTACATGAAAAGAAAAGGCATTTTAAAATCAAAAATCCTGAGTTCACTATTTAAGTAAATATCAATTTATATGTTACACAAATCGTGCTTGATAGAATAAAGCATTAATGTTTAACCTGTTTCAGCCCCTCACCAAAATGCTATCTACTTACAGTTGTATTGGCCCTAGCCAGTTTTTCTCAAAAATAGGTACTCTCACTTGCAAATAAGTTTAAAAATGGAACAGTTTTGGAGCTTCTACATACAGACAGACTAGATACTTTCTATATAAAAAATGAGAAACACTTTTCTTGGCAAGCTTCATATCTATCCTTCTAAACCTTGTGCCAATTGCTCATATGAAGCAGCAATTCCCTTGCAGGAAGAAATCAAACTCCCACACCGATACCGCTGACTATAACATTTCAATAAAAAAATTTTAAAAATCGTGGTTTATCATCAAAAAGTGCACCATGCAAGATGATTCTTAACCTTGCATATGACCCAAAAACTGTTAAAGTCATTCGGATAACATGTTTTGGAAGAATGACAGCCTACTGATTTGCAGCTAGATTTTGTTTCCAGCACTTTGATTTCAAGGGTAGCCAAATGACTTTAGCATACATTATTTCATCTCTCTCATCAATGGTATCAAATCAACTTCAAGCAGTAGTGAGTAAAATACAGACCCCCATCTCCACAGCATGACGGTTCTCAGGAATTATTAAGGACTATTCTTGCAGCAAATCCATGCCCCAATTTACACTAAAACAAAACCGTATCTTTTGGGGCTTGGGGCTTTTTTCTTTTGTATTTTTGGTTATGTCAAATGTTTTTTTAATGGTTAGAAAGCAGACATTTAGAGAAAGATGTTCCTCATTTGCTTGTATCCACAGGATGGATATAAGTAGTATGTCCTCTAGGGACTTAGAACTTCCCAAGTTTTAATTGAAGCTTGTGGCTCAATACAAAACTTACTTTAAATGAGAAAAAGTCAATCCGTTCTAACACGGATGATGTACACTGAAATGAGCTTGCTTTTCTGCTTTTCACGTGTTAACAAACTGAGGCTGTCTCCCGAGTTCATAATGAAACTGAGCCAGAAGAGCTTTGGCCTTCTCTGCTGACAAAGCAAGAGGCCAAATTCCACCCCAAGCTCCTTCACTGTAACTACAGAGCACCTCCATCAGCTTCTGGAGGGATGCCCCAAAATGCTGGAGCTTGCTCCATCCAAAATGCAGGTGCAAGGAAATGCAGAGGAGGTACCAGCCTGAAAGCACTGAAGTCCATCTAGCCAAGGAGGTGACAGACCACACTTTTCCCCAGCTGCAAGACCTGGGGAAAAGTTTTCATATTTCTAACAAGTTAATTATTAAGGGAAAGTAAGCAACTCAGTCTCATATTGTGGCAGTGCTAATTAACAGCTTGACACCCCAGTAAGAGCTTGTCCTCCTCTTACAAGCCACATGCTCCCACTTTCATGCTGCTCTGCCACTCCTCTGATGGCATGGAAACAAATTATTTTAACCATTTTAGATGACCAAGAAGATTTTGCAAATCTATTGCCTTTTTAAAAAACACCTGCACACATCATCTATCAAATTATTCCTTCTTGTGTTGTGGCTTACTGTGTGAAGCTACAGATCAAAGGAAGTGTCCCTTCCATCTCTGCTTCCCGCTATCTCTGCCAAGGGGATGCTTCTGTCTCAAAGAGATTGCCAGTCCTTCTGGCCATTTTTATTCCTTTAGAAATAATTTCACAATCTACTTGAGAAACTTCTGTCCCAAGGTTTTCAAGGCTAATTATAGCCTTAGTTACAATCCACGACACTTTCAAAATTCTTGTATAAAACCAGTTTTGGAATAAGTAAGCTTTTTTCTTGTTCCTAAGTGACCTTTTAAAGATCACTTTAGTTTAATTGGGTTTTTCCTTATAGAAACCAAAATCTGACAATTCAGTTCCTTCAGCTATAGTGATGCATCTTTTCTGTTTGTTTCTTTCTACACAGCATTATAGGGCAAAGAAGTAATTTCATTACACTGTTTTCTTTACTTAGTGCTTACAGAGCATTGCCTTTCTCTCTCTATTACTAAATCATGTCCACTGTAGAACATTTTTCACGTCCAGCATATGGGCATATGTTTTATTCTGTGTTTCTACTTACTGTTTTGCATAGCTTATTAATAAGAGCAAACCCTATCAGGCTTTCTAATGAAGTTCCCATTCTGAGACCAGTCACTGAAAACTCTCTGAAGTTCAGGGATTTCACAACCCTGTTTTTAGCAAACACATACCAACTTACCATTTCACACTGTGATATCTGCATTACCACAGAAACATCACTTACTTTGAAGTTTAAGAATCCTGTACGTTTTAAGAACTAGAAACTACTAGCTAAGAAGAAAACACAATCCAGCCAGGTAAATGGATTATAAAGTTCAACAGTTACCTAGTTAAGTAATCCAAGACAAAAATATTATACCTCCCTCGGATTCACAACAAAACTCTTTGACACAGGGCACTTCTCAGGAAGTAAATCTATGGAGCAAGAGGTGTGACCAAATGAAAAGGAGAGATAATTAAAGGGCAAACTGGCCTGCTTTGCTAGAACAAATGACCCAGGGCTTGCTGACCTTGGCCAGGTCCCAAGGGTTTGCATTTTCACATGGACGACAGCTGTTCTGGAACAATTTCCTCAATGAAACAGGCACAAACAGGCTCCCTGATGCTGTCAGAAACATGTACCTTCACCCTCCACTTGGTTACTCTCAAAGCAGCTTACGGACCAAAGAAGGTTATGACAAGAAAAACAAAAAATCCTGGATCATTACATTCATCATCTTTACTTTGCAGCAGAGGTGTGACGAGTGTTTTTCCCAGCCTTTCGGCCAGAGCCTGAAACTGCTTGTTAGCACAAGCTAGCATGAGTGTATCAGACCATTTCATAAAAACTTCTACAGTAGGATGTAAAGAGATTTCACGTATAAATAGCACCACAACTGTGAGGTGCAATCTTAGACAAAAACTAATCCAGATGCCAACTTAACTCTGCTCACATACAGTAAAAGGCAGAGGAAGAGTTAACTCCCAGGTGTCTACTTAAGTTATTATGACACAGGCTCTTAAACTGGTCACTGATCAAGATCTGAATACTTTGTCTTTAGATGACTATAAATTTGTGGGTAAAAGCGACTCCACATTAGAGAGAAAAGAAGGAGCACCGTTTACAATACTAAGTGCTTGAGGAGATAAAATGACAGCTTTGAAAAATACCTTTGGAGAGGTCTGAAATGTCAAAAAATCCCATTACACTGCATTCAACCTGCCATAGGCTGAGTTGTGAAAGGTGTAAATATAACATTATCAACACAGCTTATCAAGGCATAGGGTTAAGGAAAGCATCCAGCTCATGCCTGAAGAAGGCAGCATATATAGAGTGCTTTACATTGCTTATCCATATATATAAGTATTTGTACTTCTTTAAAAGACAAACTCACCTACACCCAAGGATGTGAAGAAAAAGATGCCTAGCACACAACTATTCACACTGCCTTTTTCGTTTTCTATTCAGATCACATTTTAGAGTATGAAGCAATTCCTTCACTTCCTGAGAGTAGTGCATTACCAAAACCCTCAAGTTTAATAGCAATGGCTCCATGACTTTCAAATTACGCTGGATCCCACAACCACTGATTACTTAAATGCAAATGAAACATCCAAAAAAAGAAGTTATCAGCCTGAAGTTTCCTGGATCTGCATGGCTTATCCACTGAATAGTTACCTCAACCTGTAACACAGCGTTTGAATGGGTAGATTGAAGCAGCTTTGATGTAAGTAAAATGCACTTCTTAAACTCCTTTGCAACCTCTATGACCACTTTGTTTTTTAAATACACTTTCTAAATCCTGTGACTAGATCAGGAAAGGTTAAAATTTTAACAGCTCCCTAGCTATTCCCCCATGTTATCAAGTTAATTTGCTGTAAATATAATTACAAATAAAATGTAAAAATAAAGTTATAAAAAATACATTGGTCTGTTGGAGTTTCAGTGCATTATCATTATTAACATTAAACTGCAGATCACGTACACTTGATTTACATGGTTAGTACTTAGAGCCACTGGCCCGACAATAATATCCAGTCTAGAGTCTGGGTTTGACTGATGTTTTCAACATGTGCAGACAAACTCATTCAACTAAATATCAAATCAAAATACTCCGAAATCTGTGCCAAATGCATCAAGCAGACAGCTCCTGGAGCATTTTCTGGCTTATTTATATGACAGCACCTTTGCTGTTTACACTAGAGACTCTTGGAAACGGTTTATTTTACCTGTGTTTGCTACTTGGCCTGCTATACGCAGCGGGAGGCTCAAGTACATTCAATTTGGAGTCAAACAACAATACTCTCTGGTTTAATGTAAGAACCAAGAGGTTCCTACTCAGCAGGATGCTATTTTGGAATGTGTGTCTCCCAGATGTTGTATTCTGGTTTGGGGCATAGTCTAGAAATAATACAGTAACTCATAAAAACAGGAAATGAACTAAGATATCAGTTGCACCGAACATGCCCTGTCCAAAGCTATCACAATACTGCAAGCTGTTGCACAGCAGTAGTATTGTATCTGAATTTGAAGAGGAAGCTAAGTAAAATGCTCATTTTTATCGTCCACAGAACTATGAATTAGTAAATTTTCAGACATCAAATGTTTGATGTTTCAAACATGAAGTGCATTGCATATTGAGGCACTTATCCTGAGAGCATAAAAATATTGTCCCTCTCCTCACTTGCAAGACCTCACATGCCATCCTGCACCTTGGGTTTGGGATTCATCACATTTCACTAATTTAACAAGCAGAGGAAAGTCCAGAAGAGACCAATGGGCTGCTTTAGTAGCCTGGCACATCATCCCCATGTGCAACAACAGCTTCTCCTCCTGCTGTGGGGCTGGAAGGGGAGCAGGAAGCACCTGGGGACAAGGACCTGGTCCTGCAGCATAGGGCCATCCTGTGCCAGTGACAGAGCACCAGCAGTCAACATCTGCAGCGATTAAGCTTACACGTTATGAGACACTGACAATATAAAGGTCACTGAAGTCTTTAGAAAAGGTTAGACAAGCTTATTTGTTCAGCCAAAGAGAATGGAGATGGACCAGATGGATTCTTCAGGTCTTTTACTGTTCTTCCACACTCCCAGGTGGGGTTTGCTACCTTTTAACACTGGGCCCATATATCATTCTAGAGTTTCAATTTACAAGCAACATTTTAGAGTGGATCATTTTTTTGTTGTTGTTTTGAATAGAAATGGAGTATTTTCCTGCCTTAATCTGAACAAACAAGCTGGATTCTTTTGCTAAAATAAACCTTTTCTGATGGCTGGCTCATCAGCCGCTACTGCAAAAACACTTGTGAAGACTATGTTGCAATACTTCAAGCATTGAAAATAAGCATACTCCCATGGCAATTCACCAGATGGGCTACAGACTGTAAATCATAGATGTCTAGACTAAAACACAAGAGACAAACATCTGTCTAAAATCAGTTGACTTGAATGGCAAATACTGTTAAATAAATTAGGTCTACTTTGGAAACAAAGAGAACAACCAACTACGTTGAAAACATCTGAAATTAATCCATTAACACACAAGCCACAATACAATAACCTGAAACTGGAGAGTCACTCATTACATGATGAATATTAGCTTAAGATAACATCATGACATCTGAAGCAGAAGCACAACAGCATTTCTATGACCCAGCACCACATTACCCTGCAAGGAATCATGAATCCATCCCCAGAACATCTGGCTGGAATGGGGTTGTTATTCTCCTCACTTCGCAAGTGAAACTATGGGGCAAAAAAATTAAATGCCTGATGCAGGGTCACACAGGAAGCTTGTGGGAATGTAACTGGACAGAAATCCAGAATAGGCTTTAGGTCATAAACAATACTTAAGCCTGAATAGAACTTCAGACTGTTAAAGAAGGGTAGGGTATCACACAGAAAAATACACTGTTTTGGGGAGGGGGGAAAAAAGGGAAAAAAAGAAAAAAAAGTCGTCTTCATTTCTAACTATTTTTCATTTTAGAATGAAAAAAACTCATGTATCAAGCTTTTACACTGCATCCTCCAACCGAGCTTCCCACCAGACCTGTACAACCATTGCACTAACTTTAAACCAGAATTCAGTTTTACGGGAAACATGTCATGAAATGAGAATTATTTTCTTTTTGCACCAGTTATTAACAGCATTATCATTTACATAGAACACTATCTGCCTGATAACAAGAGGTTATTTATTTATAGAAAGACAAACAGCAAGTCACAATAACATCGTAAGGATGGAAGTTCAACTATAGACATTGTTTTGCCTTTGCAATTTTGAGACAACTCTTCAGCACATTAGAGTGATGTAAATGCTTTTTGGGAAGTGTGTGTGCATGAGTTAGCTTTCTGGCGCATTTTTAAAATGGCATTCACTTGCAAAAACTTTTGTTCTCTGCAACAGGTTTATACAAACACCAAACTATTGGCTTTGAGCACAACTTCCATTAAAAGTAGAGATAATTACACAACACCACTTTTCTGCAGCAGTAAAAGAAAATGCTCCAATTATTCATAACCTAATTACTGCATTCCCATGGCAACACCAGGAGAACTGTACAATCAGCAACAGACCCAAAACCTAGCCAACAATAAAGTTACACAGTATGTTCTCTTCCACCTGCCCCAAATGAGGCAGCAATTAGGTGATGGAGTAGAGATAATTACACAACACCACTTTTCTGCAGCAGTAAAAGAAAATGCTCCAATTATTCATAACCTAATTACTGCATTCCCATGGCAACACCAGGAGAACTGTACAATCAGCAACAGACCCAAAACCTAGCCAACAATAAAGTTACACAGTATGTTCTCTTCCACCTGCCCCAAATGAGGCAGCAATTAGGTGATGGCTATTCTTTCCCTGTCCCCCCACTGCGAGAAAAAACATCCAGCCAGTGAAAACTAAAGCAAACTTTCAACCCTACCACCCACCTAGAGCCGATAGGGTGCCACCAATCATTATCACAGGGGCTGATGAGTTTTGTTCTCAACATGTTTGGATCTTCGACTTTACTGACTCATCTAAAATTCTCTATTTGAACATGCTCATCAAAACTAGCAATTAATATCTACATGCCACAAACAAGCACTCTTTATCATGTGGGTTGGGGAAGAAAGGAGAATCATCAACACAGTTGGTACTCAGGCACATGCTGCACTATTTTGTGAGGCTGTGGCAAACTGCCATCTCCCAAATTTATTTTTTTATATATATAGATAGATA
>NW_009926875.1:6119-18553 GCF_000696875.1 Nestor notabilis | reverse complement strand
TAGCGGTGGCTGGAAGGTGCCATTACACACTGCAAGTGTTCTTACCACAGGGGCTGGGGTGACCGAGCGGAATCCACTGCAAAAACAGGGAACCCAAGGCCAGGAAGTAGGAGGAGAGGTGCTGGACTGAAGCTGAGCAGCTGAGCCAGGTGAAACATGAAGAAAGGTGCTTCCCCAAGGGTTTGGCTTTTCGTATGTGTGGGTTTTTTTTTTCTTTTTTTGTGGTGCGGTTTTTGTTCGGTTGTTTTGGTTTTTTTTACTCCTCAGTAACTGTGTCAGTAATTAAAAATTTTATGTTAACTGGCAATAAGTTAAATTGAGTGGAACTCTCCCAGTCCAGACTGTTCTGCTGATGACAGTGTGCAGCCTCACGAGTGTTTTTCGCTGTGGTAACTTACTCTGATGGCTGGATCTTGCACAGCCAGGACTTTGAAGGCTTTGGCAGGAAGCTCATGAAGGGAGATATTGGTGCTACCAAAAGCAGTTACCATATTTTATTTTTAATTTTTTTTCATTAGGTGGTGCTTTCCCCTCTGACTCCACTGGAGCACTACATGTGGTTAATATGCTCTTGAAAAATTTTTCTCAAGTGAGCTGTCTAACTTGTCCTCACCTTGTCTGGTCATGAAAGACCATGTCATGCTTATGAAATGAGGTGTTAACATGGAGTGGTGGCAAGGTTTCAGGTGGCTCCTGGTGTTCTGCTGTGTCTGTATGTCCAAGGGGGAAGCAATAACTGGTGTGGGTGCTTTCTCCCCTGCCCTGTGTTTTAGTAGTGCGGTCTTTCAGATTTACAAGGGCAGAAGCTGTGTATTGTGTTCAACAATATGAACATCTTTACCACTTTCTATGAATACATATCTTCTCACTTAATCGGTGCTGGTTGTATTTCTTGGCAGAAAACCCTAACTGTCCCAGAAATTGGCTGTCATATTGAAGTCCCAAGCCTTTTTCCAGTCCACCTGATTCTTGTGCTCCTGAACATAGTATAGACATTTGTTATATTTCGAATTGATATTACCTTTGGTTTTTAGAATTCACATGCCCTATGCCCCAATAACCAGGCCTCACTGCCTGCAGCCTAATTTTTTTTTCTTTTTCTTTTTTTTTTTTTTTTAAGAAAGGGTATATATCTAGGCTCTAAGGATACTGTCAGAATTGTACCTTAATCAATCAACCACTGCTTACCCTCAGTCCAGCCTCCATGAACTGCTACAGTACCAGAAGACGCTTTATCAGTCTGTTAGCAAGGAAAGGACAGAGATACTAACTTTATACTAACACATTAATTATTGTCTCTCTCTACTCTTTGCTGCTGGTTGTAAGGAATCAGCATTAAAGAATCTGTTCTGCTTATTCGGCAAGAGTACTCATCAGTAGCAGTTCATAAACAACTTTACAGTGGGTCAGTATTGCTTAATCATCCTTTGGAGCAATACAAATGGCACAGAACTTTTAATTGAGGTCTGGTGGTGTCGCTGAAATATTTCATTGTGTAACAGTTATCCCAATTCTTTTCTGTAATAAAAAAAATAGCAATTACTAAGTAGAGAAAGATGCTATGTTAAAATTCTGTAAATTAACTGCATGCATTATTGGAAACACTATTTTTTAACATCTTGTGAGATAAACTATACTTAGAGGGGTTTTTTTTGGTTGTTTTTTTTTTTTTTTAGTTTAAACATGTGAAAGGACTGCTCTCAATCTTTGTGAGACTCTGTAGAGGACTGGGGTCAGGACTTCAGGATTTCTTGTCTAACTGCGAGTGATGCACACTCTGCGGTATGAAGTAAGTGGGGAGAAAAAAGATTTGATACTTGGAAGGGTGTGTGTTGTGTTGTAAAACATACTTGCTTGGTAGTCTGTGGGTAAAAAATGCTGCTCTTGATGAAAATAATCTTACCTTTCTTGTTAAGGTACTGCAGTTTGGGTAGTCAGTCCAAATTCAATTTTGTTGGGATTAAATGAGTTTTGAGACAGTTTTGTGGGACAGCGTCCAAATTTCTGTGATCTCCTTTTACCCTCTTCTCCTGTTTACTACACATGCTTGGCAGCAACTAGCAGAGACTAAACCCAAAGTCTTATTAAATAGAAATACTCGGGGACTGAAATAGTGGGGACCGTTCCTCTGACCATCTGCTAGTTGCTTTTTTATGTAGCAATTTTGGATAAACAAAGACTTAGTATTCCTGAGCCTTTCACAGCTTTACAAGGAAACAAGCTTTAGTTTGGGGTGAAATGGCGACTTGCTTGTCTCTGCTTTGGCTGTTTCATTAAGCTGGTATGTTATGAATGAGGTAACTTGCAAACACAAAAAAACTTGTTTTCATTCTTTTTGTGACAGATGTGATGCTGTAGAGCTGTGGGATGGTTCAGTATGGATATGAATTCTGTGTTCAGTGCTCAGAACAGGCTATTGGTCACGCAGGGAAAGTTATCTACATTCCAGTTTAGTTTTCATTCAAATGTATGTTTTAGGAGTTACATGCACTATGTTATTCTCCAGTTCCTAATGAAGTCCTTAAAATGGTGCTTTGCTGTAGCAGTAGTTACATACAAGGGCACTCAGCTTCATTGTTGCACTCTTTTGCAAATCCAACCAGAAGGAGAGCTCAGCATTGGTAACTGTGTTTCTAATAGCAGACATGCCTTCTTCATGAAATACATTCATAGGCTGATACAGTAGTTCTTTCATCATCCAGGAGCTAGATGCAGATGTATAAAAGGAATGTTGCCCCTTTTAGCAGAATTCTTCCCATTTAATTTATGTGTGTTGGTTTAGCACTTTTCCAAGAGTGGAAGACAACACCAAACATACAAGTTAATTGCCTTAGTTGCAAAATTTTTCTCTTTGTATTTGTAGATTGGATTAATGATTATATACTTATTTTGCCTGAATTAATGGTAAGAACTGCACACTTATGAGTTGTATGATTCACTTCTCTACATGCTTTTAATATTGTTCCAAAGTAGCAGGGATAAATTTTGTCAGTTGAAGGAGTAGATTACAGAACATGAATCAGTGATAAAAATGTGCAAATGGACCTGACATCAGTGGTGTAGCTGAAATATTACTTCATGATTGCTCTTAGGGATTTGCAGTATCTGTCCCTGCCATCCTTAATAGGTAGCTGTTCATGAATCAAATACAATTTCAGTCAAGAAGCAACATGCCAGTGGGAGGAAGTGTATGAACATAAATTACATAATTATTATTCCACTTGCTTTTATGCATTTAATCACAAAAGAGCAGAAGCCTGAAGATACAAAATAAACCTTAAAGGCATCATAAACAACAGCAGCAACACACCAACATGTGCCCTGTAAAGTATAAAAAGATTAATAAAAGAGTGATTGAGACACTTAATGTATTTTCCTCCTTCATGATCATTAGGCATTAATACTAAATCAGCTTCCCATATTTACTTCTGAAGGCAACGATTCTCGAAGCGAAAGCTGCAGAGAACTGGAAAGTTGTTGGGAAAAAGAGATACGTGGATGTACCTCCTTTTACTAGAGGAGAAAATAAAAGGGGGGGGGGATTTTTATCTGTATTTTCTTAGGGCAACTGACTGTGTGATAGAACCTGAAACAATAGATCTGAGGTGAAAAGTGCTTCATCTTCTGCAACTTATTGCTAACACCAAGGTCAGTCATGGATTTTTTTTTTAGGTGTCAGCACTGTGAACTGTGTCCCTGGTTATAAAAGAAGACCAAGAGTCACACAGTCACTTCTTGTCATGCATGGACTGTTTATCCAGCCTGTAGATTTTGGTGTGAACACAGATTCATGGATGTGTATTAGGGTTATGAGTGTAGTGATAATGGAGTGTTGATAGTATTAAAATCTTACGTGCATTTCCCACAAGTAGAGTATGTCCCAGGGCTTGTTATGGGAGATGGGGCACAAGAAAGTTCCACACCAATAGTGGAATTTTGTGCCTTCCTCAAGGGCAGTTGAGATCAGCCTTCCTAAGTTTTGGAACTGTTCTAAATCCTATGGTGGCTATATACAAACTGTTTGCAACAAAGAAGCAATACTTTCACTAACAGAGAATACAATGTTTGGATATAGTTTATAGTTGCCTTTAATATAGGTTGGGCTGCAGGTCTTTGCATTGGATGTGCCTGGATCCCATTGCACAGAGAATATCTGGTCATTTAGCTTAAAAAGTGTCATGATCTCATGGCAATTGTTATAATAGTCTTGTTGATCAGTTTTAGTACGCAGAACCTAATTTACTGACTCCAGTGTAGATTCATTTCACTTCAGCTCCATTCAGAAATGGATTCCTGAACAACCTGAAGGAAGAGTTTATTTTGTAGTCTGTGAATAAACAAAATTAAATTTATTCTTGTTGCGTATAAATGGATATCTCTAATATTTTCCTTTTTAGGTACATTTCTATAGCTTAACATGCCTTGAAGCCAAATACAGAAAGCACAATAGATGTTTAGCTGTTGGAGCACAGAGCTTTAGTGTGTCAATAGTTGTGGCAGAAAAGTGAGTCTTTCTCAGGAGGTTGGATGCAGCATGTCTTAGTTTATAGCCACTGACCTAGGTAATGGGATGTTTTGGGTTTTATTACGGCACAGATTTTTTTCCTGGTGGCTTTTTGCTCTTTCAGCAGTGATTTTGATTGTTTTCTCACTTTTCCTGGAGCTTCTAGGTAGCCTCCATTCATACCTAGATGAACCATTGTGGTGTCTATAAACTGCAGCACATCTGTTTTGCCCTGAACAACACAGTATGAGATGCCTGAGGCACCTCCAGACTCAGAAGCAATGTAACATTGTCAATGGGATGAACTGCCCAATTTGTCAACCGAAAAAAGGGTAGAACTTACCAGCTAAGGCAAAGCAGCAGGGCAGTTTGGCCATAAGGCTTTCAGAACTGAAGCTGTTACTGCCATGTGTCCCTGCTCTGAGATATGTGGGTGCATTAGCACAGCTATAGATTCCCCACAGCGTGTGGACGCAGCTGGTGGGTGCGAGTTTCCACTACACACTACAAACACCCATGCTGAATGTCTCAAAAGTGCGGAGAAGGTTCATAAAAGGTTGATTTAGCCATAGATTGCTGGTCAAAACACTGATGACTGTTTCACTTCACTGTACTACAGCTGGGAACAGGCATAGTCCTTGTTTCCTTCCTTTTATATGACTGCCTTTAAGTGTCCTACAAACATACATATTCAATAGGAATGCATTCCCAGTATCTTCTCTGCAAGAAAGGAGCTATTCTTGGTCAGAAGATATATGGCATGTTAATAAAGCTGGCGGAGGAGTTAACCTCATTGGAGAAAATGACCTAGGAATCTTATTTTTGTTACTTTAATTCTGTAAATATCACAAACAAACAAGCCACAATGGGAAAACCATTTTATCAATATACTATGTCAATGCTATGGAGATTTAAGGGCAACTGAATCTTGCTCAAGTACAAAATGTTGGACAAAGTACTCCTATACAATTTAATCCTTTAATCCATGCAGTGAATAAATTACTCTGATTACAGTAGCAGAGAGGAATATTTTTTCTTGGGCTGCTTTATGCAGGGTAAATAGGAAAAAGACTGATGAAGGTTTGACAGTTTAAGCTTTATTAAATACACTCTCTTTTCCTGTCCTGTAGACAAACTGGTTTTGGATGAGGGCACTGTTGGTAACAGACTACACCATGGCTCGATTTCTTTGATAAGTATTCTTCCAGAATAGTTTTGTTATTGATATGGGATAACATAGTATTTTCTGAAGCTTCACTCTTTAAAGTAGTCTGTGAATGTCCACTTGATAACTTTAAGGTCATAGAATCATAGATCAGTTAGGGTTGGAAAGGACATTTCAGTATGTGTATCAGTCAGGTTTCAGATGTGGTATCACAACACCACTATATCCTGTATGAAGTCAGAGTTCACCCTCTCCATGTATTTATGGTAGATGTTAAAATATTTGGGGATCAAGTTCTACCACACAAGGAAAAAGCAGGTCAAAACTTCAGCAGAAAGAAATACAGAGCCACCAACATCAAAGCAGTTCCTTAATTCATTTAAATTTTATTGGTTTATTTTCAGAAAACAGTATAACTGTTCTTTTTTTCAACGTTTTCAAATGAAATTTGTTTTGGCTTTTTAAATTCAAAAAGACCTTTTATTTTGAAAAAAATATTTTCAAACTTTAAAAATAGTAAAAATGAAAATTTTTTTTTTTGGTTTTTTTTTTGGTTTTTTTTTTCAGTTCAACCAGAGACCAAGTGAATTGCAACTTTTCTGGTGGGGTGAAGCTGGGACGTTCTCAACTTCTGCAAACATTACATTTCACATCAACTTAATACCAAACCATACATTTATAGTTTTAAAAAAACCAAGCAAATAGAAAAGTTGTTTTTTCTTACTGTGCTATTGCTGGTTTATATTTGCAGCTGATACTTTAAGGAACCTCAAGTTGTTATTGTGTGCTGCTGGGCTATTATGCTTTGGGGCTGCATTGCCTTGGGGCTACCTCATTAAAATAATTGTGATTCTGCTACAGTGATGGGGGGAGCAGATCACTGTGATTAAAGATTGATATTTTGAGAGTATGAATTTGCTGTAGATATTCATATATTTTTTGACTGAAAGGCATTTAGCAAAGAGAGACAGATGGAATTTGTAAAGATTCATCCAGAAAACGATGAGCGCGGTGTTAAGTAGACAGAGTAGCATTAGCTGAGTTTGTTGTGTTCCTACACTATATATGGGGGTATTTGTGTGGTATGTATATAAAAATGAAAGAGATTAGAAAAATTGTAATGCATCATTCTAAGCTTCTTGGCACGTTCTATCAATTATCAATGGTAACACTATCTAGAGTTCCTGTGACAGAGCTGCCTTCCACTGAGTGCCATACAAGATAGGAGCTTTGAAAGCTCTAGGGATATAGGGCTGATGGTTTAAAAGTGAAGGAGAACTTAAGCAGGATGGATTATAATAATCTAGTTAAATTAATTGAGACCTAAAAGGGGGAAGGTCTTTGAACATCTCCTGAGTAAATATTGGCAGGATTTAGGGAGTGTTGAGTTCAGTTTGTCCTTCAGAATTACCTCTTAGCATCTCTGTTTTATGTTTGCAGTGTGGCTTCTTGAGAACTTTTGTTTACTAGTTACCCTTATTAATTAGTGATGCGGTTCTAAAGTATCATGTTTATCCTTCATTTGTTTTAGCCTCTTATATTAGAAAGGCTGTTGGGTTCCTTAAAACAAATTTTATTGGCCGATATCTGCGCCTGATTTCTTTCTTTATTGGTTTTGGAACCCAAACCTGTTGTCCTTTTCCAAAGGCTGGAAAACATTATCCCAAATCACATGTGAATCCAACCTTGGTGGCTAAAGGGAGCTTTAAAAATTGTTTGTGAAATCCTTTTTCTTGAAATGTGGTAAAGCAGATTATTTCCATTTATTTGTCTTCTTAAAAGAAGGTTGTGGATTCAATTTTATTTTAATATAATAATACTGCTTTGATTTTTGCATTATCAATCCCTTGTGATGTCTCATACAGGTATTTTTAAGTGTAGAGCTTAAGCTCTTTGTGGAAGAACTATCGTTTTCTGTATTTACACACTGACCACCACAATGGGGATTTTGTTCATCCCTCCTCTGTGCTATCCCAATGTAAATACTAACATGACGATACATTTTCTCAGAAATCCATAGGGCCTTTTTAGTACATCTTTTTTGGTTTTTGGGGTTTTTTGTTGTTGTTGTTGGGTTGTTTGTTTTGTTTTGTTAGAATGTAATATTTTGAGTCTAATTTTCCTTAAGCTGTAAGTCTTACCTGCTATAAATCATACCTGTTTACAGATATGTATAGAATACTGTTGACTAATGATTTGAAAGTGCTATCACATGAAAACAATGGTGTTGCACAATAGTTAACTCCCCTAGGAAATTACATAGCTATCTCAGTACTCAGGAGGTTTAAAACTGTCAGTGCTTGGTATAGATGAGTAATAGCAATCCTAGGTGTTCTCAGCCTTGAGTTTTAAAATTGTTTTCAACTCTCAATGCAAATGCCTCGTTCAAGGTGAGAAATGTCATACACCAGAAAGGCTGAAAAGTTTCCAGGCAATTACACTGGTGAGTAAGTGTGTATGGATTCTTGATAACTTCTAAATAAGCTCTTTTAAAGTAAATAATAACAGTGAAAAAGACAAGAGCTTTGCATAATTTATATATAGGTTGACTGGACTGGAGAAAATAAGGCATTGAATTAATCAGTAAGGCTATATTGATTGTTGAAATTTACAAATGATTTATTTGTCAGAGTTGCGCTAAGGTTGCCACTACAGATCCGGTTCTACAAATGCTATCAAGTATTTGTAATGATATGATTTAATCTCAGTCGGTGACATGCAGAGCCTCAGATCTGATATTAAAATGCAAACCAATGTGTATAATAGGCAGTAGACCATCCACTGGTTATCTTGCTAATTTGAGAGAATATATAAGCAGCAAATAGGAACATATATAAGCAGCAAACATGGCTTCACTTTTGTGTCACCTGTAGCTCACTTTGCTGTGGACAACATGAAATCTTTTATACAATTATTTTTTTCATGTTCATACTATGTCAGGAATTTGGCTACCCATTCAACCGATGCAAAAAGCTTGCTTTTGTCTTTTTTCTGGCAGGTTTAGGAGGTTGAAAAACACAGACACAAAGAGGATTGATATTACTGTGATTACTATTGAGCAAATGAAGGTTAATATTTCAGAGGAGAGAGAGGATTTTGTTTAATGTATGTTGTGATTTTCGTAATTTTCTGTTGACAGGTGATGGTTGTTTGATGGACACCCAAATGGGAATATGTTCATGTTCAGCACAACTAAGATTTAATTGCTGTGTTGCCCCTTGTAATATGGTCCTTGTATAACACTTGAAAGCAAGAAGACTTTGGGTCAGAGGTGTTAAATGGCAAGTTCTTGGTCAAGCAGTTGTTTTCTATAAGCATGGGATTAGAGCTCCTCAAAGTCTGGGGAACACCTGAGCTTTGTTTGGTTGCCAACAGAGTAACTGTTTAAATGCTGTCTCTGCTATTGAATCACTCACTGCTGTTGGACTTCATCTCTGTGGTTATTCCCTTCAATCTTTTTGCTCTATTCTTGGTCTCTTGCTTGATCATGTGAAAAGGTTCAGGTTAGATTCCCCACTGCAGTAGCTCAGCTGCTCAGCAGTTTTCACGTTTGATGCACTGAGAGCCTCTCAGCTGCTGAGAATGTGCAAATTGCTGGGAATGTGTCAGGAGACTGTGAAATGAGTGCAGCTAAAGCCTCCATATCCTTCCCAATACCTTTGTGTCTCCTTGACCATGAAGTAGAGCACGTACAGGATGATGTGCTAATGCTGAAGGAATTAGGCTTGAGAACAGCAGAGCCTCAGTGAGAGGCTTGCACTTGTAATGATGGAAAGGGCTAAACACAGTGTGCCCAGGCTGTTTCCTATTCTGGAGATGATACTTGTGGCCCACTGCTCTGTTTGGCTGCACAGCTGGTGTAGAGCTGCTCTGGGTATCTTTAAGTAGGTCCCATACTAAGCAGTAAGCACACCTGCTGAGTGAAAAGAGGACAGGACTTCTGAAATGAAGACAGGTTTTCAAAAAACAAGCTGTAAGATTTCAGCGTGAGAAAGCAGGAATCTTTCTATTTGAGAAAACAAACATGCTTCCTTGAAGCTATTATTTGCAGCTGCTTTGAAAAATGACTTTTAAATCCCTGTTCAGCAAAGTCCCTTATGCAAAAGAGAATGTTTATTACTCCAACAATTATTATTTAATGCGAGTTTGAATTTTAAATAACCCATTTCCAATGAAATATGTAAACTTGATTGCAGTTCTTTTCCCTGTCATTATCCTTTAGGGAAATAATACACAGTATGCCTGGAGAAACCTGAAGGCTCTCTTAGTAAACTACCAGTTATGCCGCAGAAGGAAAGGGGGTGTGTTTAGATGCTGTACAACGACAGAAATAAATCTGGTGCCATTTGGTACGAGCCATAGGTTTGGAGGCTAAATGGAAAAAAATTATTATTTTTTAACATTGTAACTCTCTGAAACACAGCAGGTAAAAGAGCAAATTTAAAGCAACTTCTTTTTAGGCAATAAGAAGCAAAGGAGGATTAAAGCAGGTAAAGGAAGTACATAAATGGATAACTAGAGCAAAGTAATTCTGTGAATCATGTAGTACACACAACTGTCAAAGATATGAGTCTCTACAACTATTTTTATCTAGTGCTTTATGGCTGGGATCTGGAAAAATGCTTACACACATGTATAACATGGAAACAATTCCATTGCTTTCAGTAAGTTAGGAACAAATGGGGCAGCCATATGTGAATACGTTTTCAAGCTTAGAGCTATCAGACATTTTGTGCTGTTCAAAGCATCCACTGAAGTCAGTGGGAATTTGGGCCTGTTGGAGATTTCATCTGGAGTTCATTTGGAGCAGTCCCATAGCAGAGCTTGTATTTCCTTTCAGGATGTAAGCCATTAAAAAAAAAAAAAAAGAAAAAAATCTTAGGCAGCCATTCCACCCCTCCACACGGCCTATTCAAGACAAAACATATTCTGATTACTACTCATGGAGGCTAACATCAAACAGACCATTGCTTATCCTGGAGACATTTATCCTTCCAACCTTGTAGTCTTAACCAGATGATGGCTTCAGCAGATTGCAGGGCTTGCTAAGACAGCGCTCTAAAAATAAAGCCAGGCAAGCTTCATGCTAATGACAGTGATGTCTACTGAGGACAGGCTGAATCTCTTCTTGAAAGTTTAAATTTGGGCTTCCTGACCACATGGTGAGTGTCATGACTGGGTTGATGCCAGTTTAGAAACTTCTTATCCTGTATCCTCCCTGCCTGGGGTGAGCACACTTTTCCTATCTTGTATTTAACAGCTAACCACCATCCACTTTGTCCCAAATGTTGTTTGGGATGGGCAAGCCCTGGGAAAGCTTGGCATGGTGTGGTAGTTCGAGAAAATGGGCCAAATATGACCACTTGCTAAATTATTTGTAGTACAGTTGAAAAGAGTGAATACATTGATGTCTGGGTATCTCTAGGTATCTCTGATCTAGTACTGAAAATTGTAATTATAATTTCAGTTATGACTCTTACTTTTAAGCATCAATGATGTGTATAAAGCTGCTAACTTTTTCCATTATTACTTACCAACAGAAGATTTGTCCTTTTCTCGGAAGCCTCTTTTTTTGACTGTAAGAAGCAAAACAGTTAAAAATATTTTTTTCCCAAAGGATTAATTTTCCATTCTGTATTGATACAGCACCGATCATAAAATTGTTCCTTACCTGCCAATTACCTCAAGCCACTTAGTTGAAAGCCCATTATATACTCCTACCATGAGTAGATCAACACGATGCATTTATGAAACAGTCCATTGATACAGACCTAATTAGATTTTTATCAGTCTTAGCTAGGTGTAACCATTTCGTTATAATTGACCTGGATTAGTTTCTACATGTCTCCCTCATTAAAACGTATAGCGCCTGTGCTAATGGGTTTTGTTTCTATCAAGTTATAATGAGGACTGGCATATCTGCATATTCTCCGGGTGCACCAAGAACAGAGACAAATACTCCATTTTATTACCATCTGACAGAGACACAATGATTGCTGAGAAACTCATTACCATCATATTATGCAATGATTTAACTTGAAAATCTTGCCGTGCTGCAGCCTGGCAGTGGTAGAGCTCTTGGAAATGCATGTTTTTTTGTTTGAATAGTGTGAGCTGAGCCGATTCCCTTCTCCCCATGTGCTGTATACAGTCTATTTGCTTTGCAGATTTCCAACTGATTTTGAATGTATTTCATTACGGTGCTGTGTAATTAAGGAATATCACTGAAAGATGGTTAGAAAAACACACGTGATGAAACTACAGGTAGTGCAGGAAGCTTGTACAAAAGGCAGAGCTTTAAAAATATTTTTTCCTTCTCTCTCAGTACTCCCTTGTTTGCACACCTCCATAACACTGGTTTATGGGTAAGACATCCTGGTGCCTTCTCTTTTGAGGCAGCTGGTGAAAGAGTTCTTGCTGCTCTTGGTTAACTTGTCTGCAGCTTTGCAGATATAGACACTTACAGATAAAAGCTTTTCAGCTGCAGGTTCTGTCTTCGTTCTTTGCGAAACTTACCCTCTTCCAAATGCTACTGCTGAGCTGATTTCTTCAGAGCTCAGTTTAGTGCAAAAGACCATGACAGAGAATGTCACTGAGCACAGTTTATTATTTGAACACAAACCCCCTCAGTAAATGCAGAAATAACGCAGTTCATCTGGCAAGTGCAGGCTGCAGTCTTTCTGCATCCATGCTAGACAGTGGAGAGGGGTTGTACTGATTCACCTCTTGTCACCTGAGATAGGAGGTCCTTAAATATACTAAGTA
>NW_009926875.1:5207-6088 GCF_000696875.1 Nestor notabilis | reverse complement strand
CAGTTCTAACCTCTTCTAGCCTGTCTGACAAATTCACCTTTGGTTTATCATTTCACTGTATGTGAGAGTGTGAGTGTTTTAGAGAGATCCCGCTGCTCTTCCTTGCACTGAGTAGTAAGTAATACTTCTGTAAGTAGCCAAAATTATTGTACTCTGACAAGTGCTTCTTAGCTTGATTTAAATGCTTTATTGTTTCCATGTGGTTTCTGGAGAGAAACATCCATATTGTGAATTACTCACTAACAATCTTGGTACCAGTACTGGTATAGAGATGCAGATGGAACTTATTTCTAAGCCAGGTATTTCTAGTGCAGGAATCAGTAGCAGTGATCAGAAAGGCAGACAAGTACATTGTTCTGGAAGTGATGTTTCCATTTGTCCTTGTAGTGTGTAGAATTCACAATGTTGAAATATGTTAAAAAGTTCATTCTTTCATGTATGTATGTATACACAAATACACACTGTTTTAAACAGGAGGACAGTAAGAGAATTTTGTCACAGAAACTGTGTTAATGTTTTGAATTTCAAACATTGAGCAGCTCTAACCAAAAAGCCAGGCTGGATTCATATTTGGAGTGGCACCAACATTTTAATTTGCTGGACAGCTACTTTAGCAATCTTGATCCTTTCAAAAATCATTGGTTCTTTTAAATAAGTTCAGTTATTAAAGAAATATACAGAGTGTTCATACAGATGTAATATACTTGGTAAGCAAGAGGAGGAGTGACTTGGGTATCAATCTAATTAGATTAGATTTAGCCATTTAATTTCAGTACTGTAAAGTCAATGGATAGAGATTAGTTCCAGGCTGTATTTTAGAGGAAACAGCCTGTCTCTTGTGCTGATAGTGAGAGACTAAATAAGGATACCTAAAATGAGAC
>NW_009926875.1:0-5176 GCF_000696875.1 Nestor notabilis | reverse complement strand
CAGGAAAAATTACGGGGATGTTTCATAAACCTTCTGTTTTCATCTAATTGGCAATGAGAACTTTGCGGTACAGTGACTTTCAAGACTTAATTCAATCCTGAGCTTGTTTACCTGTGTTTTAGTATTTAGAAAGGAAGGGATGGAGAAACTTCTTACTCTCTGTCTGTTTCTGAACAGTGGTGAGCAGGTTAACAGATTCAAATGCTGCTGAAAAACATAATATGAAATTGCTAAAATAGGCTGTGCATACCTGAAAGTAGATGGAAAGCTTTCTCCATATTCAGTGTTTGATCAAGTAAGTAATTTAGCTGTGTTATGTCATAGAATTGTGAATATGGTATTTCACCTGACAGAACTGCTTTCAGTTTATAGAGCAGGTTTCCCAGTTGGAAAATGAACCATATGGTGCATATGTCAAACCAATGGAAGGAGGTAAACCTCTCAATGCGTAAAGCTGGCAGACTGACTCTTAATTAAGATCATATGGTGCCTACCATTAATCTGATAGCCAGGCAGTCTATTTATAGTTGCCTTGATCTTGAATGTAAAGTTGTTATATGAACAAATTTCTTCACTCCCCCAGAATCAATGGAGTTTCACTGATGTGAATGAATGTTAAACATGACCCTTAGTCTGTGTTAGGGGAATTTTTGTGAGTGGAGATGAGAACCTATCTGGACAAGCCATCTGTCTGCTGCTCGTGTGGTCGTAAGGTTGTCATTCCTGGAGGAAGACAACACACAGAGCAGCAGGGAGCCAGGAAGGGCTGTGCATGATAGAACTTGTTTCTAGAGTGCAGAAAGGGTGAGATCCCTTAATTTCTCCACCTGTCTGCTGTTTCCATCTAGCTCTTTGGTCTTCACCATGCTTTCAGGTTGTAGAAGGCACCACTCTGTTACATAAAGCTTATTTGCTGCCAGAGATATTAAAGATTATTTAAAAAAAATGGTGGTGTGTATAACCCAAAAGGATTTAAAAGTCCTTGGTGGTCTCCAGATGCCATCAGCCCGGGCAATGAGAGAGGGAGAGCCAAGATTTGCCTCAGCTTTTAAAGAGGTCCTTAATAATACAATTTGCACAGCCCTGTTCAGTGTAAAGTTGTACTCTTGGTTATCACTTCTAATACATTTTGTTTTATAAGTGCCTTCTTTATGCAGCCCTGCACTGCATCGCTGATATTCCAAGGAAAGCAGTGAATGAAAACATTTGAGAAGAAAGGATACAAACTGATAATAAAGGGTTTTCTTTTGTTTTCTGAATACATTTAATTTAGCCTAAATGGCCCTCTTCAAGTGGCCCAAAAGCATTCTGCGGCATGGTGTTAGTCCCCACAAAAGCTGGCCTGTTCTTCTCACCCAGTATGTAGCATCAGGCTGGCATTTCATTATCACTAATGTTATTGAAAAAATACTTCTTTTGTTATGCAGTTTATGAGAGGGGAAGGGAAGAATAGACTCCTTCAGAAGAGTCTGTGGATAATGGTTACTAGCCAGGTTTGGCACTGGGGCTCTGAAAAGACTTTCTGCAGATTTCTTTTTCTTTCCTGTGGCCTTTTCTGCATTGGCAAAGGTGATCACTCTACCTATGCTCTATAGAGTGTGGAGGCTACACATGTATGTATACATGTGTATAGAGTGTGTAAGATGATCACTCTACCTATGCTGTATAGAGTGTGGAGGCTACACATGTATGTATACATGTGTATAGAGTGTGTAAGAAAGTGCCCTAATATCTTTTGAGTAATGAGAGGGAAAACACAGTTGTATACAGAATTTTTGTGAACAAACCGAAATTGCTGTCACAACATACAACTTTGGAGCTCAAATGCTTGCCCATCTTGCATTATTCTTCCACACAGAATTTTATGTTGATTGTATTGACTAAAAAGAAATAAGGTTACTGCACAGCGAGGCATTGAGCTTATTACTGATGTTGTAAAGGATTATTTTTCTTAAGTAAGTACAAGGATATTGATAGCTATACTATAGTATGTGTTTGTTTTGGGTAAACATTTTGCTGTAACTCATTTTCTGAGAGAGATTTTTCTCTTAAAAGCATTGGACGTGTCTGCATACAAATAAGAGATTATGCTCTTTAGTCCCACATATCGGAGTGGCTGAAGACAGGTCATTTAAGTCCAGCAGCAGTTTCTTTACTGTGTAATTATGAAGTGCAAAAGATAGCAGTTAAAATGGCAACCAGGGTGCTGACTGTGGAAACTTCCAGTCTTTGGAAACTAGACTTGTGTTCAGTCTTGTCTTTCTTGGGTTGGAAAACTAGTATGTTTTAATGTTGTAAAAAAAAAAAAATAAAAAAAAATCCATATGATAGATGAGAACTGGTGTTTCCCAAGCACAGGGTTGTGTTTGCAGTGTACCAAAAGGAGTCTGTTGTTTGTGTGTTGGTATTTTTTTGTGATTATTTTTCCCTCTCAATTTGTAACCAAAGCAGAAGGTTACTCTGTAGTGAGCAATACTTGGTGTGGTAATGGGATATGGAAGAAACTGATTTGTGGTTATCCTGTAAGAATAAATTCTAGAGGAAATTCTTTTAAGTCTCTAAGCGTTCAATACACGTTCCAGGGTTTGGTAAGTGATTCTTTCCAGTAAACAAACCCAATTTTTTTCTCCTATCTAAAAGAGGTTTTCTAAGTAGCACAGCCAAGGGAAGCCCTGACTCCAGGCCTTTACACCCCAGATCCTGATGCTGGAAGTGCAGCTGTGAGCATGGCAGCACACACCCCTTGGGGTGCATGATGTGCTGAGGCCAGGAGGTACCTTGCAGTTGTGTCCCACCTGCGCCAGTCTAAATGCTGATGCCAGCCAGGATGTGAGTGCTCTGCCCTTCAGCAGCTTCTCCCTGGGGATGTAGAGCCAGAGAGGTATCCTACTGTGGTGATTTCCCTTGGTAAATGGCATACTGTAACAGAACAGCTTCTTTTTATTTGCTTGGGTTTCATTGTCTTTTAATTTAGGTGAGTTTTGGTTTGCTCTAGAGGATTGTTTTATATGTCAGAAACTGTATTCATGAACCTGATAAAGCAGAGGCCTGTACTTGCTGTGAAATACGAGCTTGATTCAAAGCTCTTTTGAGCTCTTGGAAGTATTTCCATTGATTGCAGCAGGCTTGGATCTATTCTTATTTCTTTGAAAATTCTGCAATAAATGAAGCTGCTTTAAGTCATTGAGAATGAAGGATAGCAGCTGTAGGTAGAGTGTTATTACTGTTGTGCCACTAATCTCCAATTGCATTAGGACTGTTACAAGATGTCCATGGGAAATGGTTCTTTTGTGAGGGAGAGATGGTTTCAGAGTTCCATAAGAGGCATTTTCTTTATTTTTCACTCCTGTTTTGTACTGGTTTCTCTTACGTTCCTGGCTTTTTTCTCTTTTTTTTTCCCCATTGGTGTTCCAGTCTCCCAGGTAGCCAAGAGCTCATTAGATACTCCACTGGATCCCAAAATTTTAGCTTCTAACCTGGTGTGGTGGAGTGACCCAGACTGAATGCTAGGTGCCCACCAAAGCTGCTCTATCACACCCCTCCTCAGTTGGACAGGGGAGAGAAAATAGAACAAAAGGCTCTTGGGTTGAGAAGACAGGGAGATCACTCACCACTGTCACAGTCAAAACAAGACTCAGCTTGGGGAAATGAGTTTAATTTATTGTCAATCAAATCAGAGCAGGATAATGAGAAATAAAATCTACAACACTTCCCCCCCCACACCCTTCCCTTTTTCCTAGGCTTCACTTCATTCCCACTTTTCTCTACCTCCTCACCCTTCTCCCCAGCAATGCAGGGAGACAGGGAATAGGGGTGCAATCAGTTCATCACATGTTCTCTGCTGCTCCTTCCTCCTTAGGGGAGGACTCCTCACACTCTTCTCCTACTCCAGTGTGGGGTCCTTCCCATGGGCTGCAGTTATTCACGAACTGCTCCACTGTGGGCCCCTACCATGGAGTGCAGTACTTCGGGAACAGACTGCTCCAGCATGGGCTCCTCTCCATGGGGCCACAGGTCCTGCTAGGAGCCTGCTCCACCATGGGCTTTCCACAGGGTCACAGCTTCCTTTAGGCATCCCCCTGCTGTGGTGTGGGGTCCTCCCTGGGCTGCAGATGGATATCTGCTCCACTGGGGGCTTTCATGGGCTGTGGGACACAGCCGGCCTCACCATGGTCTGCAGGGGAATCTCTTCTCTGGTGCCTGGAGCACCTCCTTCCTTCTACACTGACCTTGGTGTCTGTAGAGTTGTTGCTGTCACATATTCACTCCTCTTTCCTGGCTGCAGTTGCTGTTGCACAGCTTTATTTTTCACCTTCTTAAATATGTTATCAATGATGTGCTGCCACTTTTGCTGATGGGCTTGGCTAGCAACAGCGAGTCTGTCCTGGAGCTGGCTGGCACTGGCTTTATCGGCCATGGCAGAAGCTTCTAGAAATTTCTTGCAGAAGCCACCCCTGTAGCCCTCCACTACCTAAACTTTGCTATGCAAACCCAGTGCACATAAATAGTTTATTTAGACCATCAGCATCTTGCATAAGAGACTTTATAATGTAGCAGCCCGAGACTTTATCAGCCTCTTGTATAAGGGAGTGTGTTCAGTAGACAATGCTCTGTAAAATACAGTGTCTGTACCATATAACTAGAATGTACTTCCAGCTTCCCCTTAGTTTATAGAATGCTTTTGATAGACCTAAAATTAAATGTTTCTCCTTGTATGTTTTTGCTATTTGGTAAACACCTTCTTCAGATATAGCAGAGCTTAAAATGTATGTAGCTTTTTCTGTCCAGTCTTTTGTTTTAATGTTTTTCAGCAGTGATGCAGGTACAGCTGAGAAATACTTCATAGACTAATTGCTGCTGCAGGACCATCAGAGGGGCAAAAAGCATATGGTGTTGAGATACTGAGCGTGGAAACACTGGTGTTTAGCAAGCCTTCTACCAGTATTTTGGGAGTCACACAATTTGAAAAAGCTCTTTCTCTCTTACATTTCCTCTCCCTTCTCTAGCTAGGAGCTATAAAGAGCACTGAGCTGACAAAGGATATTATCTTCCGTTTAACCAGAGAAGATGGCACAGCAGTAGTGATGCTGGTGGTGTTGTCAAAGTGCCTTGGCTCTGGAACTCAAAAGGACAGGGAGGACAGACCAGTCTTAGAATCATAGAATAGTTAGGGTTG
>NW_009926874.1:3438-16225 GCF_000696875.1 Nestor notabilis | reverse complement strand
GGTTTGGGGGTGCAGGGCTGTGCCTGTGCGTGGCGTTGAGACAAGGACCAGCTTTGGGTCCTGCCTTTGCGGATGGGGCACGGTGTGTACCCGTCCCCATGGCGCCTTGGGGTGCCCCAGGGGTTGTGCTCAGCGGTGGGGGCACACACGGCACCAAACAGCCGGGCTGGAGCCTGCCAGGACCCCGGGGAGGCGTCGAGGTGACCTTCCATCCTCTCCATCGCCGAAGGGAGGGCTGCAGGCATCCGGATTCCCTCTGTTCACAGCCCGGGATGCAGCGCTGCTTTCACTTGGTTGAAGAGGCCTAATAAAACCTGAAAGAGCTAAAGATGTTCTCTGAGGACTCTTTTGCTGTCCATACCAGCAGTGAATTACAGACGAGGAGATAAAGAGTGTGTTTCGCACCTGGGGGGACACCTCCCTCCTACCTGAGCTGTCCTTCTGCTTTGTGGCCGTGTGTCATGTGCGAAGGCCTTTAAGGGATCGAGAAGAGCTGTTGTCCGTGAAGGAGGGGGCTCCGCATGGTACCCGGGCGCTGTACGATGCCCCAGTGCTGCTGTTGGAGCCCAGATCAGTGATTTTCCTGCCCACCACAGAGCCCAGGAGCCGTCCCTGAGCTGCTGCACCCAAGACGTGCTGCATATCAGCACTTCATACCATGCTGTGCCTCTGCTCTCTGGGTTCCCCCCGCCTGCCTGGAGCTCTCATGGGTTTTGGTGTCATTTCTGCTCTACGAGCTGTACCCACGGGGTCCAGGCTTTGAAAGGCTGCAGTGATTTTTCGGGGGGGACTTCTTACACGATCTTGCCACATCTCACTTCTGCAAGTGGGTGGTTAACACGTTCTGAGAAAGGAAGAGCCAGACCAGGGACCCGAAAAGTTGCGAATCCCTCTTTGAAACACTCACGATGTGTTTTAGTTCTGGCAGCTTTTCACACCTCCTTGGCAAGTGGCTTTTTCTGCCTTGTGTTCAGTTCCGTGTGATCTGCTCGGTGGCATTTTTAATAGCAATTTCTAATGAACCTGATAGATTTGTGGTGGTTTATTTAACGCTTGTTTGTCCCAAAGCTCTTCCTTTCCTTTTTCCACCCTCCCCATCCAAACCAGCCGTCTGCCAGCTCTATTCCCCTAGTGTTCCTTTCTGCTTTCCAGTTTACCCAAGCTAATACTCGTTAAAGCGATGCCTCACAAGGAGCTGTGTTTCTTTTCCTTCTCCATGATAACCAGTGATAACCAGCGTTGTTAATTCATTGGAAATGGTGATGCTCTTTGCCGTGGGAGCCTGGCTGTGTTTCTGCCAACATCGGCTCCCTAAGGACCTCCTCATGACCTACATAGGGCCAGATGGGGCAGATAAAAGGCCCCTCTGCCACTGTAACCAGAGCCTGATGGCACAGGGATTACAGAGATGGTAAGAAGGCAGCAAACCCACAGCGATGCTGCCCTGCTCTGGTTTCCCCAGCAGCCCGTGGCCTCTTGCAAAGCAAACCCTTGTTTTCGCTGTCAGACCCCAGGAACCTCGCCGGGCTCCTCGGCAGCACCCGCAGTGGGAGGAATTCACCTCCTGGCACATTATGTGCTCGCAGCTCCTTTATCAGCTGAGGGACTCACTCACAGCCTCAGTGCCGGGCAGGTTGCTGGGGGAGAACGGCCTCAGCACAGCAGTTACTGTGTAAACCTTCAGTAAATTACTCTGCAAAACTCTCTGTTCGTTTTTGCCTGCCCAGATGTGCTTTTGCATTTACCTTCCCCTCACTGAGACAGGGGGAAATGATGCTTTGTAGGGATCTGGTGCTTTGTAGGGATCTGGTGCTTTGTAGGGATCCTTCTAAGAGTTCCTGAGGTCGCTTTCTTGGCCTGGTTTTGATGTCTGAGGAAGCATTTTGGTGGGTGCTACAGTCTGCTCCAAGGCTTCAGCATCGCGTCTCAGCGCTGCCTGCGGGTGCTGTGCCCCACAGGGCTGCACATGTGGGCAGAGGCTGAGGGTGGTGGGAGCATCACTGCAACACCCGTCCCCCTCTTCCCAACAGATCCCATTCCTCTGCCTTTTCCCCTTCAGCCTGAAGAGGATGAAGGACCTGACTTGAATTAACTGGTTAAAGAGTGACCATGCTCTGTCTAATATACCTTGAATTTCACGGCACCAAGGACTGTGCCTATTTTCTTAAGCCAAATGCAGAGGTTTTGCTTCACCAAATCCAGTTTTAAGAGCCCGGGTCAGTGTGCACAGCAAACCTCAGAGGAGAAGTGAGCAATGCTGCGTTTGCCGTTAGGATTTTATCTCTGAAGTTGGGAAGGTGATGCTGCAAAAACAGAATTCCTGTTTGTGCTGGAATTTGTTTCTTGGGAAAAGCTCCTGAAGCAAAAGCTGCTCTTAAAACAGAAGCTCACGTTCTCCAGAACTGGGTTTGTTGTATCTGCAATTGCCTTTTATCTTTTCAGTCTTGCCCTGTACAGGCTTTGCATCCCCTCCCCTTTCCACAAGGGATATCAGCAGCACCCTCCTTCAGGCATTTCATTATGTTTTTCCTCTGATGAACTGTGTCTCTGTGTCTTTATGCTGGGTGCAAAGTACTCATTTCGCATAGAGGTGCTCAGAGTCTGTTTTGTCCAATCTTTAGGTCAATTTTCCATTTAATGCAGTTTATTGGTATTCTCACAATACAAAGAGAAGCCTCGGAACTAAACCAAGCGATGGAGAGAGATGGACACGTGGTTTCATACCAAGTTTATTTCTTTTTTTGTTTGTT
This sequence comes from Nestor notabilis, assembly GCF_000696875.1. Classification (NCBI taxonomy): domain Eukaryota; kingdom Metazoa; phylum Chordata; class Aves; order Psittaciformes; family Psittacidae; genus Nestor; species Nestor notabilis. The sequence continues at coordinate 13,475 of NW_009926874.1, read as the reverse complement.
TGTTTCATAATCACTTCTTTTGCACAACAACAACCTCAAGTTGACAATGAAATGCACGTGGTAGACCGAGGGGAACCGGACAAGGCTCTGTTGGTGATGGAAAGCCCTTCCACGACACCGCGCCAGCTCCCACCCGCCACGAGCAAAGGTGTGAATCCTGCCCGGGGTGCTGAGCCCTGGGGTTACAGCTCAGCCTCCCAAACCTCTGCCTGTGGCCATGGGCCGGTTTGTTCCTCCCGGGGTTGTGAACCACGACTCGGTCCTTTGGGACTTTCCATTCTCAGAGCACTTTGGATGCGTTGGCTCTTCCCTGGTCCAGCATCAGCGTCCCCTTGTCATGGGGTGGGGAAACTGAGGCCCGGGGGTGCCGGGATGCCACAGGGGGTCCCACTGCTTCCCTGGGGACCCCGGAGCACCCAACCACTGGCCAGTGCCCCTCTTCTGCTTTACTTAAAGACCCCTGACTACAAAGGTGGAGTTTATTGGTCTTACGATGTCATCTCATCCCTAGCATGGATAGTAAGAAGTCTCTAGCACCGTAAACAGCCATTCCCTGACTCATTTCAAGTGGTGTTAAGGGTGTATGTGCATGTCTCGTGTCCACTCTGTGCCTGTGTGCGCAGCCACGGCGACGGAGGGAGGGAGGGAGAGAGGGAACACAAGGAACGCCAGGAGACGGGCTCTGCAGAGCCAGGGCCGGATCACGCCAGGCTGAGCAAAAGCTGAAGGTTACAGTGGAAAGGGAGCAGCCCCAGCAACCGCCCCCCGGCGCGGGACGTGCCGCCGTCCCTGGGAGGCCAGCACAAAGGTAACCCCGCGCCTGGGGTACAGCGAGGGGCTGCAATGACTCCGCAGTGAGAAGACAAGGAACAGGCTCAGCCCAGAAGCAGTCTGAGGGGGCAGCATCCTTGAAAGCACCCATTTACAGACAGAGCTGAGCTCTTTGCTCAGCTGGGAGCTCATTTAGCTTCAGCTCCTGTGTCCTCCACAAATCAGAGGCCCTTCTCCAGGAGTGCTCTCTGAAAGGTGCATGGATTCACAGAACAAGCTGTCACCATCTCTTTGCTCCCTCACGTTCGTGGTCCAGGCAGGGCTGCTGCCGCCCGCCTTGAGGATGCTCTCCCTACCAGGCACAAAGTCTCGTGTCCATGTGCTGCTGCAGAAATGGGGCTGCTAAGTTACAAAGCTTGATTTATAAACATCTGTGGGAATCAATGAAGAACTTTAAGCCCTACCATAAGGAAGGTGGTCCTGGGAACTGAGGGGTTCATGCCGTGTCCATGGCTGCGGTACGTGGGAACAGGCCAGGAATGAGGGAGGCTGGGGCAGTAAGGATGTTAATGAGGATACTTGATTAATCTCAACTGAGGCGTGAACTATGCTGCTGCACACAACCATTAGCAACCCTGGGATATGGAAAGGCATGAAACAACCGTGATCCCGGCCTGTGCCACGTGCTGCCAGGCAGGCACAGCGCTGCATCCGCAGTGCGGGCACTGGTGCAGCCAAAGCAATCACACATTTCCCTGATAGCGTCCAGTGGCACTGGACAAACGCCAAGCTCCCTAAATCCCTGTCATACACATCTGCACCGGGCAAACATCGCTCTGCCACTCCCATGGATGAGGTGGGTTCCTTGACACAACGCGTCTCGGCAGCAGGTACCCGGCGTTACCGGTGCAAAACTCTCCCTGCACATCCCTGCTCCTCCGACCCTGCAGGAACACGTTTTCCAGCCGCATCCACTGTCCCTCACAGCACTGACCCCACGGAGGGGAGAGAAATGAGATTCCCAGCGCTCCCCCCGTGTGCCAGGCCACTCTCCTGTGCGTTTCCCATGGGATCATTTTTTGCCAGGCAAAGCTATTGCAAGAATCAGTCCCTGCCTGAGGTCCTGGCTTGCCTCCGGAGAGGGAGGGGAAGCGCAAAGGGCCGAGGTGGGAGATCCAGGCAGGATCCGAGCCCAGAGACTCCATGGCTGTATGGGGAGGATGGCTCTAACCAGCACAACCCACCACCAACCACTTCTCCTCCAGCTCACACCAAACATCAGGGCTCCTCCTGCTTCCCCTGGGCACAGCCGGGACCCCTCTCACCAGGAGCTTTGGGTTTACACTAAATTATATGTACTAGAATTGAAGCATCACCTCTATTCCACCGCTCAGCCCTTCCTGAGGAGCAGCCTGTCCCTGCTCCCACCGCCCTGCCCGCAGGACTCAGCTGCCTCCAGCTCCCGGCTCCATGGTCCAGCATTGCCCGTGCCATCACCCGGCCCTCATCCGACTCCATCTGAGCCCCCAGGAGAGAGTGGAAACGGTCGTTTCTCTCGTCTTAAACCCCTGCTCTTGAGTACAACATTTCTGATAATAATAATCATAATAATCATCATAATCATAGTACTAAAAACAGTATTTACAACAAGCCTCAGGTCAGAATTACACACCAAGCAAACACTCAGCACCACAGAGAGCAGGACAGGGTTAATATCTCGCAGGTACCTTCTCAGATCCCACCAATGCGGGACACAGACATTTGACGGGTTCAACCATTTCTTACACACAAACATCGTTGTTTAAATTACTTTTAAATTATTAGTAGTATTTTTTTTAAACTTTTTAAAATTTCTTGCCACTACATGATGAGGTGATGCTGGAGGTGATGCCGCTCTACAATGATGCTCATCTAAGACAGCTGCTACTATAAACTGATCATTAAGCTACTGTTAAGAAATTCAACCCTCAGTTTCCTTCCCTTTGCCCTCTTTGCCCTCAATCCTATGATTTGTTTTTAGTCACTGCCAGCACTGGGGCTCTCTAACAGTCCTGTCCCCTCCCCAGCCCAGGCAGAGAGGTGTGGGAATAAGGCAGCCCTTCCTTTTAGGAGCAGAATTCCCTAACATCACACGCTGGCCATTTGAGGGATCCCTCCCGAATCCAGCTGGGAATCCTGGGGAGATTAGCAAAGAGCCCCGGGGTTTGTTCTCTTTGGCTTTCCGTGGGGTTTCTGCGACCGCCTGATGCTCAGCCCAGGCTGAAATCGATTCTTTACCTAATTAAAGCATGGGGTAGACAGAAAACTTCAGCTTCTGACCAGAATCAGCAATAATTCCTTTCTTAGAGGGGCAACGGGATCGGTATTCCCTGGGCAAACCCTGCTCTAGCTCCTCATGGCTTCCAGCACAGCACAGTCCCATGGAGCCCGGGGCTGGGCCGTGCCCAGGTCTGCACCCCTCGTTTGCTTAAACCATTCCCCAAGGATCCTGCATCCCGTGCCCAGACCGGCTCTTTGGAGGCGCAGCACAGGACACCAGTCGTTAATAACTACACAGCTCGGTGCCTTTGGTGCATTGTGGGGTCTGCGAGGGCAGCCAGGACAGAGGCACCCAACCGCTGCCCCGGTCCCTTAAAAACAAACAAGCCAGTAACCAAGAGCACTGGTCAGAGTGGGAACTCTTTTACCTTCTGCCTCACAGGAAAGCAGCTTCCACTGAATCCTCTGCAAAAGCTGCTGCAGGGCCATGCTCCCTCAGGGCTGCATCCCCGGCACCACGTCCTTGTGGAAGGTGGCCGTTCCCTGCTTTCCAGATGCAACATCTCCATTTGGTTTCTCCAGGCAGGAGCTGGGACAGGGTGAGCAGGTCTGTGGGTCTCGGCACAGAGTCCCTTGCAGTGCGTGGTGGGTGCTGGGGCCTTGGCTACCTCCGTAAGCTGTGACACTAGAAGATGAGGAAGTCCACGGGCTTTGGCAGTCACCTACTAAATCAGACATCACTGCCGTGCTTGCATGTTCTCTGCTCATCCCTACCTCCATCAGGAGGCAGTTTTGTCTTATAAATATGTCTGGAAAAGCTAAAGTTAGACAAGGAACGAGTGGTGGGGGGCATCTCTTCACCCTTACTGAGGAATTGGTCCCCCTTAGCTCCATCTCATCCAGGTCTGGAGGTACTGGGCAGCTGCCGTGTCCTGCCTCCTAATGGCACTGAAGAGTCCTACGTGTCTTTGGGAAGAGGGAAGGAGGATGATTCTGTTCACTAAAAGGCTATTTCACAACCATGCACTGCCTCTATTTGATTTGCTTTCCTACTGGACTGAAATCTCATGTTGTGGGAGCGCTGGAGACCTGCAAACCGAGCACCCTCTCCCAGGGCTTCCATGGATTTGAGGATGCAATTGTCATCTGTGGGTCTCCCAGGCTGCCTGGCCAAGACTTCTCAGTCCCTGCTCTGTGGGGAGAGGGTGGCTCAGTCCACTGGCTCCTTCTGCTGCCAACCAGTGTTGGGGCACTTGCCATGCCCCTGCACTGAGCTCTGGGCAGAGACACTCACCTCCTTCCTCACGTGTTATCAAAGAACCACCCAAAGATGAGGATGTTGGGTCACTGCCTGCCTGGGCTGGCTCCAGATGCAGCCAGGAGCTGGGGGTTTCTGCACACCACGGCTCCTGCACCATCCATCCCTCTCATTCCTCTCTCCTACCACTGGAAACACGGGGCTCTTCCCTATTCCACCTCACACACAGAAATTACCACTTAGTCTGAAACTGATATTTGGCTCAGAGCAAACACCAAGAGGAGTAAAAGCCCCGGGTAAGAAATCCGGATCTCTGTGACACTGCTGGTTGAATTTATTAATATCTTATTCATTATTCTTTTTACATCAGTTTAAGAAATATTTGTTTTTTAAAAAAGGACAAAACCCTCCAAAGAAGCTGTTTGATTGACTGATCGATCGATTGATTCTCTATTTCATGTGAACTAGTTGCTATTCTGCTTAGAGGTCCCTATGATCTGTGAATCCTCACAAGTACTGACATTAAGGATGCAGAGAGAGAGAAGCGTGTAGCTGGGGGACGAACACCAGGGGAGGGGTGGGGGAAGGATGGAGAATCGAAGGTCGCATCTAGACAAACAAAATCAAATGTGTTGGTTGGTCGATTGGTTGGTTTGTTAATCAGGAATCAGGTGCTAGATGTGTAGAAAAGCCCTTTATCCAGAGATCTCCTCCCGCTGTTCCTTGTTCCTGCGGACCTCAGCTGCGTGCAGTTCCTGCAAAGACGGGAGAGACGACACCAGGATGACACTGTCTGATTGTGAGATCTCTGTTCTCCTTCTCTCCTGCACCCTGGGTTTGCATCAGACAAAAGAAGAGACCAACTTCCCATCTGACACACCACGAGGGCCGGGGGTTATGCCTGCAAGGAGCAAAGCATCACACCTGCAGGAGCCTGGAGGTTATGGGAACCTCCAGTGAACACGTTCATGTGCCCTCTTCTGCAAAGCCCTCTGTCCACACAGCCCACGGCCATGGCGTGGGCCTGATCCTGTGCCTTCGAGCTTGTGCTTGCAAGATGGTATTTTCTCCATTGACCTTGAAGGACACATCCCCATTATTTGTGCTGCTCCAGAGTGGAGCTGCTCCACAGCAGCAAAACGCCTGCTCCCCTGTGCCCGTCACGCTGGGACAGCCCCGCAGGGCCCAGACCCCAAATTCCACCCCTTGGGAATCCCCCCCCGCCCTCTCCCAGGGCGCCGCACTCGCCTTCTCGCGGAGCCGCTCCCTCAAGGCGGCGAGATGTGCTTCACGGATCTCCCTGCTCAGCTCCATCTTGTAGTTGAGCTTCTCCTCGGCCAGGCGGCTGAAGTTGTTGTTCTCCTCCAGCGCCTTGTGCAGCACCTCCCGCTCGTGTTCCCGCTTCTCCGCCAGCTGCTTCAGCACCTGAGCCTCCTGGGTCTGCCGGGGCAAGGCGTTGGCAGAGCCATAATGCAACCCCAGAGGCTCTTCCAGCCTCTGACTCCCCAGACGGGCTCCCTGACCACCTCCTCTGCTCAAACCTACTCTGCCACACCCCTCCATCCCATAACGCTCCTGCTTGGAAGATGCTTTGGCACCTTTTCCTGCCACGGGGCAATTCCCGTGGGACCTGGTGCTCTGGGTAGGCAGGAGATGCAAAACCGAGGTGCTGTGCAGGTGGGCACAGGGTCCCCTCTCTGAGTGTCACCTCATTTGTTGTTCAGCCTGGAGAAGGGAGGGCTCCAGGGAGACCTTAAGGCAGCTCCCAGTGCCTAAAGGGGTTAAAAGAAACCTGGAGAGGGGCTTTGGACAAGGGCTTGTAAGAATGGGACAAAAGGGAATGGCTTTAACCTGAGACAGGGGAGATTTAGATGTATCTTAGGAAGAAGTGAGGACTGAGAGGCCCCATACTGTGTGGTTTTAAGAACAGGAGGATGATGATGATGGACTCCAGTTCCCTGCCCCAATCAGGCTGCAGAACCTCTCTCCATGACTCCCATGTCTCACCTGACAATTTACAGTGGAATATGGTGATAAGTGTAAGAACACTTCCCACCCATCTTAGATCAATCCTGCTAAGCCAGTTTGGGGTTTGGTGCAATTAGGACCCATCACAGAAAAGTTGCTGTTGCTGCAGGACATCTCGTTACCTTCCTCCTCTCCTCTGCAGCCTCCAGCCTCCTCTGCAGCTCCTCCAGGGACAGGTCCTTCTTCTTGGGGGGGGAGGAGAGGATCGGGCTCTCGGGAGATAGATCTGAAGGGGACTTCAGGATCACTTCGAAGCTCTGGCCTGATGCCCTCTTATCCAGCTGCTTCACCTCCATATCTTCGGGTGGGAAAAAACAGGGACTGTGTGGATCTGTGACACTCAGGAGAGTGTTTACCTGAGGGCACTGAGCCCTTCACACAGGAATTAGGGGATTCCCATGTCCTGACCTGGGTGATTTTGTTCTATCCCCTAAGTTTCCCAATTATCAATCAGCTTCATCCCCCCCCCACATTCACAGCATAATTACAGGAAGGCCCTAGTGCTGTTAACCCCTTGGGTGTCACCCCAGTACGAAGCAGAAAGACCCTGCAAGCAGTTTCTTCCTGGGAAAATGCATGTAAGCTTAATAAAAATGAACTATGAAAGGAGACTGAACAGCAGGATCCTGGGCTGAGACGTGGATTGTTCCTCCACGATAAGCTCCCACGTTGCCTCAGGAACATCACACCAATGTACTTACCTCCATACTGGTAGATGGTGTTAGGATGGGGCTGGGTGTGGAAACAGGAGCAGATGAGGGAGAGCAGAGACAGCTCCTTCATTTTCTCCTTGTAGGCTGAAAAACAGAAAGCAGCAATGAGAAGGGAGTCTAATGCCAGCGGCAGCTCTTTTTCATGGAGAAGTGAAGCAAGTAGACACAAGGAAACCCCATTTGCAGCTACCAGACTCTATAGAGGCTTTTCCAGGCTGCCATAGCTTGCAAAAACGTGCCCAAGGAGCATCTGTTCTAGAGCAGATAAAATTAGCTGCCAGGGTGGCAAATGCCATGGGAAGACGCAGTAGGAATTTAGCACACCTAGAGGCCTAAGTGCAGGATTTTCCTTCCAAAGGAGCTGGAATGCTGCAGCCTGTGCAGTTACCACGCCAGGACAGACCCTTCCTCTACCCCATCTCCAGACTCAGATGTAAAGTGATGCACATCGACACCTGGAAACATTGCTCAGCCCCTGGCAAGTCGGGAATATTTCACAATGCAGCAGTTCTGCCATCAGGGGGAAGAGGCAAGAGGCAGCAACGTGGAGAACAAGTGGGCATTTGAGTGAAGAAGTGGTTCAGGGTGCTGCTAACGGGGGACGTGCTGCAACCAGCTGCTCAAGGTTCCTCCTTCCCTGCAGAAGCAGATCAGTGGATCCTGTCACCACCTTGGCCCACGCAGGCAGAGCTCGGTACTGGTCTGCAATCACGGTAAATGCCATTCCCACAACCTTCTGCAAAGGACGGGGGGATACGGAATCTCTTCGGGCTCTGCTGCTGTGAACCCTCCAGTTTGCTTCTCACGCCTGGGACTCGGTGCCCAGCAGCACCCGCAGCTCGCAGAGGGTCTGTTTCTGGGGCAATCCTCACCTGTAGTTTTGGAGTTTAGCACAGTGAAGACAAGGAACCGGTAGCACACACTTGACAACCTCAGAATAGAAGGCCCTGAAGACAGAGAGTGCTCTGTCAGGCTGTCATGTTCCTTGTCACGAGCGCAGCCCTCACAGCACCACTGCTATGCCACAGGCCAGTACCTGAGGCTCAGCAGCGGGGGCTGCTGCCTCTGCCCTGGGCTGACTCCCTGGGGACAGCCAGGCACATGGGGACAGCCCTCATGGGTACATGTCCTCCAGTCTTGTTCTGAGGCCCTTCCTCCTGCCTGCATGAGGCACAGCATTCCCCTGCTCTACCTTGGCCTCTGAGTTTCCCACATGTCCTTGTGCTTCTGGCCTTGGTTTGCCCCTTCCTTACCCAGCTCCAGTTCCCACCTCCAGCCAGAGGGAGCCTTGTGGCTGCCCAAGCCACCTGCATAGCAAGACCCTCCATGGGCCAGGGAAGGGAAAACCCCAGAACTTGGTGATAGGAAGAGGCTTTAGACAGAACAACATTGAAGGAAGCATCATCCTGTGTACCACAGGCCCTCAGGAACACCTTTCAGATCATCTCCTTCCTGCAGCTGCTAGGCTGGGTTCACATGCCTGCTTCATACTTGCACTCATTTTTTCTCCTAGGCACAGAAACTCATCCCAGTTAACACCCTCCCTTTGCTACCGACAGTCCCTGAAGCTCACATCTTTACTCATCACTTTCTTAGCTTGCTCCACACTGATTTTAACACCCTGCCCAGTCCTGCTGTTAAACACAAACCCAGCAGGAACATTTACATCAGCAGTGCCAGCCGCAGACCGGGACATCTGTGATGCTGTTCTTAATGACAAAAAGTATTTAGAAAGCCTCTGAGAGTGCTGGATCGTGCTACACATTGCGATGTGCAGCAGTAAGTTAATGTGTCTCACAGTGTGCTGCCAAGAGCCCTGAGGAGGGTCCCCTGCACTAAAGGAGACACACTATCATTTAACACAAACTTGAGGTTCTTGATCCAGCATTATGTCTGGTCCTGGGTGAAACCAAGACATTAAGAGACGTGTCACAGTCCCGACCCACTCACTTAGTCATCTCCTAGCGCTTGTTGCTGAGCACAGCGCTGTGTATTTTGTTACTTGGATGCCAGTAGGCCTGCCCAGTGCTGGTTTCATGGTCCTTGGTGCCGAGGAGTCGATGCTGCCTTTCAGGAGGGCTCTGTAGTGATTTCACAGCTGCCTCCATTCCACTGGGATCTTCCCTGTCCCGCTTTCCCTTCTGCAGAGCAAACTGACCATCCCTCGCTGTCAATTAAAATGAAAAGGAGCGAGAGGACAAAAGGACATCGCTCCACTGAGCTGCAGCAGCGCTTTAATGAGCTGTGGAAGTGCTGCTCATCCTCCTCCCGACACCGGAGCCTGCAGCTGCGCCGGCGCCAGCCATCAGATGCAATTAGCAGCATGTGGGCACAGGGCTGGGGAGTGGGGATGGGACCTGCCAGGGCCTGGACATGAGTGGGGGAGATCCCGAAGAGCCTGTGTATGGGGTTTGCATGGCAAGGTTCTGGTAGCAGGGGGCTACGGGAGTGGCTTCTGGGAGAAGCTACCAGAAGCTTCCCTGCATCTGACAGAGCTAATGCAGCCGGCTCCAAGACAGACCCACTGCTGACCAAGGCTGAGCCCATCAGTGATGGTGGTAGCACCTCTGGGATAACAAATTTCAGAAAAGGGAAAAGTTGCTGCACAAGAGCAATTGCAGCCAGAGAGAGGAGTGAGAATACGGGAGAGAAACGGCTCTGCCGATCTCCAGGTCAGGGAAGAAGGAGGAGGAGGAGATGCTCCAGGCACCGGAGCAGAGATTGCCCTGCAGCCCACGGGCAGACCAAGACGAGGCAGGCTGTCCCCGCGCAGTCCGTGGAGGACCTTGGTGGAGCAGATCCCCACCTGCAGCCCACGGAGGACCCCACATCGGAGCAGGGGGATGCCCGAAGGAGGCTGTAACCCTGTGGGAAGCCTGCGCTGGAGCACGCTCCTGGCAGAACCTGTGGCTCTGTGGAGAGGGAAGCCCACGCTGGAGCAGGGGAGGAGTGTGAGGGGTCCTCCCCTGAGGAGGAAGAAGCAGCAGAGACACCGTGTCATGAACGGG
>NW_009926874.1:0-3387 GCF_000696875.1 Nestor notabilis | reverse complement strand
AGCTGGCGTTCAGCACAACCGGGCGCTGTCCGTTCAGCACCACCCGCGGGGAGCCCCCAAGCTGGGGTCCAGCATGAAGAAAGGGAAGGACTGACCCCCGAGGAAATCACCCCTGAGCCTTGTCCCGGGAAAGAGATGGAGCCCTGACCCCCCTGGCCCAGGAGGTTACACCCCTGGGACACAGAAGCAGCCGCAGTGATGCCCTTGTCCTCACATGCTTTTCATCTGACACGTTCCATGACACAATAGGTGGTACCTGTGTCCAGCACCCTGTTAATAGGCTAACATAGGAAAAAACATCCTGTAAAGAGAAGCAGATCCTTTGATGCCATAAATAAAAGTCATAAACATAACCCCTGGCTCACTATTTAGGAGACTGTGTCAGTGAAGATCAAACCCAAGATCTCCTGAAGCAAGACCATGTCTGAAGCACAGCTGCATCACAAGGAGCACGCTCAAAACTGTCTGGGGTAGAAGATCAGTATTGCAAACCTCAGCACTAAAATTTACTTCAGAAGTATCTGCACTCACATTTGCCAATAGATAGAAGGTTTTGAGGACGTATTTGTGCCAGTGGACAGAACCCTGGAACCAAGATAAGACGGATGATTGGACAGAATATGACACAGCCAACAAGTCCCTTCCAGGAAAGACTGAATGCTTTCCAGTGCACAAAGGTACATATTTTAAGAACAATTAGACAGGAAATGCTGAACTTCTTATTTAAGCATCTATTTGCATTTTTGCTTCTGCTAATTCAGTAAAAATTCAGCTTACATGGAGCATATTGTGCATGTGTATACATTAGGAAGGCTGACTCAGTTCCTGAGGGACTTCATACCAACGCATCCCTCAGGTCTCAGAGGTATGACAGCTTTGACTCGCTGATGGGTAGAGGACTGGGCCAGGCTGCTCACCCAGGTGTGAATTACTGATACTTTATGTTTCTGTTTAGGCAAACACTGCAACAGAAGGATCAGTGGCAGGTTCATTCACTCTGGTATGGTCTTCATCACTACGTCACAACACTTCACTGCTTTCATATTAAAATTGGGATGGAAATAATGGAGCTGCATAAATTAAGAAGTTAATAAACTGTAGAAGCTATAGAAAATTAAGTACCTTCCAATACCTAGAGGGGCCTACAAGAAACCTGGAGAGGGACTTTGGACAAGAGTCTGTAGGGACAGGACAAGGGGAATGGCTTTAACCTGCCAGAGGGGAGATTGAGATGAGCTTTGAGGCAGAAGCTCTTCCCTGGGAGGGTGCTGAGGCGCTGGCACAGGGTGCCCAGAGAAGCTGTGGCTGCCCCATCCCTGGCAGTGTTCAAGGCCAGGTTGGACACAGGGGCTTGGAGCAACCTGCTCTGGTGGAAGGTGTCCCTGCCCGTGGCAGGGGTTGGAGCTGGACCAGCTTTAAGGTCCCTTCCAACCCAAATCAGTCTGGGATTCTGTGATTCTATGATGAGTATATCAGAGTCCCACCCTGTGATGTGGACTGAGCTTCCATTTTGTTGGCTTTGTAGGACCCGTGGTAGTGATTAAGCTACAATCCTACCTAAAAAGATGCAGTCAGATCCTCAGCGTTTCTAAATACTTGTGCCCTGTAATCAACCCTCAGGTCCTGCTCTGTGTACATTCCATTGCACACCCCAGGCAGCAATTAATCTTCATGACAATTTTTCATCTAACTTTTCTCTTCGCTGTGTACACTGCCTGTCCAAACCCACTTTTCCCTGTTGCAAAGGGAAGAAGGTTGATCACCCGGACCTTCACCAAGGCCCCAGGAGGGCAGGGGTGCTCTGAGCGTCCTTTCTCTCTAGTGACTCCCTCCGTGTGCTCCCTCTAGTGCTGCACGGCACATACTGCACATCCAGACCCCTGCTGCTTCTCATGAGCATTGTACAGCATTTACCCATGCAGAGTGTTTATCTCCATGTTAACCTCCGGACACCCTAACCCACTGCTCCCTGAGCAGCTCCAGTGCAGGAGATGCACCGAGGACGGGCACGGAAGCAATGGGAACCATCTTCCCGCTCGTGATGAGCCTGGACAGTGGGGCTCACCACCTACTAATCATTGAAACTTCTGTTCTTTGCTTCCTAACCAGATAAAATGAAACCACGGACTGCTTGAGCAGCCTGGCTTTTTGTTCAGTGGTAAATGACATCCAACAAAACAGAGTGAAGCCATTGAAGCACAACACTGATACCGAGTCATTCCTAATGAACCAGAGGCACAGCAGGACTCATTTATGTGAATTCAGGCAATTTCAATGGATGAGGCTGGATGTGCAGTGTCTGATAGCAAGGTCAAAGGAAGGTTATTACAAAAAGATAATTTGGTTTGCAAAGATAACTTTGGAGAAGACAAAATTGCTTCCATAAAGAATATTATATCATAATATGAATGAGAACAGCCCAGTTTCCAATTATAAATGTAGCTAAAGCACAAACAGAAGGTGGAGAAGCTGCAGAGGCAGGGAACCAGGTCCATCAGCACAAAGACTGCAATGCCACATGCATAACAAAAGCAACCATAGTCCTTGATAAGCCTTGTGAGAAAAGCAGACTCCAAATATTCTCACCTAATCCTAAAAACAACGGCCAGACCTTCACTTCAGTCTAACTCACTTCCATCTTCTTGCTCCACAACTTCCAAAGACCACCTCAGCAGAGCTCACACCACCAGAAAACACTAGTGCTTTCTTTTCAGCTCAGCAGTTGTACCCCCCACTGACGCCATTCACCATCTCACCATGAGATCCGAGGCCCAGAAGTGGGCTCATGTGGAATCATCCATGGAAGCAGGCAGATGCGTGGCTTTACTCTGCCTTCTGTCAGGCATCTGCTAAACTATCACCCAGGAACAGTTTCCAATCCCTGGCTCCTTCCCCTTTAGGTTTCATTGGCAGCTCGTGAATGCCACATCAACTGCGTTAGGCACAGCCCATGGACTAGCAAATCACTCGAGGTGGAGCTCTGGAACATGTGGGCTGCTCTCTGGAAAACAACGAGGGGAATCTCCTCTTCCAAGGGCCCAGATTGTGCTGCAGAGACCCTGGGCTGGGAGGGGGATTGTCAGGGAGGAGGGAAGCACAGCCTGGGGTGCTTGAGAACGCAGAGGAAGCCAAATGGAGGCAGCTGTCCCAAAGGGATTGTGCAAACATAGGTTCAGACAGTGAGGTTTGGATGAAACAAAGAGCTACAGAGGAGCTGGGGACCAGATAGGGCCACAGTTGATGAGACAAAGACAGGAACCTTGTCCTGATTCTTACAGAGTACATGGTGCCATCAGAGAAGATATGATTTATATTTTACAAAGAACAAATATTTCCTAAGGATTTAGATCCCTCATTTGGATACAGTGATGATACGTTTTATATATT
>NW_009926873.1:0-51851 GCF_000696875.1 Nestor notabilis | reverse complement strand
ATATTCAAGTATATTACAGGTATCAAACAACATTTTTCTGCTCATAGCAGGAGCAGAGGTAGAAATAACAGCTCTCAGGAGATTATTTACTTGGAAATAAAGCACAGCTTTACATTCTTTGTCCTATTAATTTTTGTATCTCAACTCTTAAGCTGTGAAGAGACAATCTGTAAAAAGAAGTTTTGCTTATCATGAAGTATTGCTGCACATGTTACAGACCTTCTAAAAATACAGCCATTTCTATTAATTTGGATATTTGAAAACTACAGGCTTTGGAATTTAAAAATCATTAAGCAATTCCTATTGATTCTGCAAATAATTCAGTCTTATCTGTAAAGAATTAAGAATTTAGTCAGATTTTGTCCTGATCTAGAGAAGCACTGAAGTATGAGATCACTTTAGGAACGACAGGGTCACAAAAATAACCTGCTGAGCAACATGCTTCAGCACAGCTTCAGAACCAGGCTCAGGTTAATCATAAACGTAAGCACAATTTGAGCCCAGGTTCCTAGAAACAAAAATACTCTCCAAATCAATGTTACAGATAGTGGTCTTCTTGGCTGAAAATCAGTTGCTATATTAGAAGTGAAGGATATGCAAGAAATTACATTCTAAAAATTTTTCTCACTGAAATGAACACAAGTTCATAAATGTGTACGGCATAAATGAATATGGCATTTCACAGTACAGTTCACACAAGTTCTGTTTAGCTTTGCCATGTCATAAATGGCAAACCCATTTTAGAAATGCCTGACTTTCTGCAGCTTTGTTTATAGCCCTAATCCAAGCCTTGTCATGCCTCATTGCCAAGGAATATCTAAGTCTATACAGACTGGAACACAGCAATCTTATAGCAGTATCCTGGCTGGAATCACCTGCTTGCACATAAGCATAAATCCTTTATCTAAACAGCACCAATGAACAAGCTTCTAGCAACTTTAAGCACATGGTGAACTGAGCTGCTGCAGCAGAAAATACCTGAACAGAGAGGAAACCTAAGTGGTAGAGTGCAAGGTCACACAGCAATTTTTCTACTTTGAAATAGCAACAGTAGGCACCCAAGACACTAACTGAAACAAAACATGGAGGTGTACTGACTTGGCATTTAGACACAGATCATGATGATTTCTGTAAGGGACTGATTCAGTGATGAAAAAAAAACAAAGCAAAGGAAAAAACAAATACCCACATTGACTAAAATAGTCTTTGTATCATGTGCCAATGCACATTTCTTAGCACTCAAGACATTTAAAAATACAAATGCAGAAGGAAATTAGCATTTTCCTCTGTAATTGTATTGCATGAGGAATTATACTTGAACTCAGTATTTAAATAAAAGCTGCTCATTTCTTGCAGCTAATAATAAAACTTGACCTTTATGACCTTTCATTCAGTGTTCTCCAAGGGCATTAAGCCTGATTGAACTACCGAGTCTCAGTGAAAAATCAGGCATTGATAGCCCCATTGTACAGGGAAGCAGGGAAGCAATGGGTTTTCAGCACCTTTGCAGACCAGGACACAAATAACTTGTTTAACTTCACCCAGCAAATTACTGAAACAACTGAGAAGAGACAATCCTAAAATAGACAGGATACAGTGTTCACTGGCCTCACCAGAGGTAAAGGACATAGGGTTCAAAACACTGGTAAGCAGATGCTGTGCTATGTATACTACATTCCCAAAGTTACTCAACACTTGTAAAGCTGAACCTGCATTAAAAATGATCAGGAGTTTTGGAATTTTTCTTTAGTATAAAGATGAACAAATCTTGGGGCAATCCCAAGCGCAGCTACAGGCTGGGCAGAAGATGGACTGAGAGCAGCCCTGAAGCTTGGGGTGCTGGCTGATGAGAAGCTCAACATAAGCTGGCAGTGTGCGCTTGCAGCCCAGAAAGCCAACTGTATCCTGGGCTGCATCAAAAGAAGTGTGGCCAGCAGGTCAAGGGAGGTGACTCTCCCCCTCTACTCAATCTCATGAGACCCCACCTGGAGTACTGCATGCAGCTCTAGGAGCCCCAACAGAAGAAGGGTGTGGAGCTTCTTGAGCGAGGCCAGAGTAGGGCCATGAAGATGATCAGAGGGCTGGAGCACCTCTCCTATGAAGACAGGCTGAGAGTTGGGCTTGTTCAGCCCAGAGAAGAGAAGGCTCTGGGGAGACCTTGCAGCAGCCTGCCTTTACCTAAAGGGGCTTACAGGAGAGCTGTAGAGGTGCTTTTGACAAGGGCATGTAGTTAGAGGACAAGGGGGAATGGCTTTAAACTGAAAAAAAGTGGATTTAGGTTAGACATTAGGGGAAAAAATCTTTACTGTGAGGGTGGTGAGACACTGGAACATGTTGTCCAGGGAATTTGTGGATGCCCTGCCCCTCAAGTGTTGAAGGCCAGGTTGGACGGGGCTTTGAGCAACCTGGTCTAGTGGAAGGTGTTCTTGCCCGTGGCAGGGGGGTTGGAACTAGGTGATCTTTATAGTCCCTTCCAAGCTAAAGCGTTCTGTAAGTCTATGAAATAACTCCACAACAGAGATCAAGGCATGCCAGAAGATGTTTCATAAGCTCGCATACTCAATGAAATTTCCATTCTCTGTGTTTTTCAGACTTCTTTCACACTAACTAAACCCCAGTACTTTCTCTGCCCACTATGCTTTACTTTTCCTCCTTTAAATAATCTTGAAAAAATAGGATTTTTCTTCTGAATCCATTTGAACTAGATGATTACTGTAAGTGCAGCTGCTATCAGGAATGAACTACATTTTTAGACAATTCTCTGATTTTTAAATTGTTAATGAATGTGAAGCTGTTTATGAGTCATGGTCCTTCACACAGTGAGAAGAGGGCATGGTTTTTAACACTTGATTTTTGCGTAGTAACTCTTTTGCTTACTTGAGAAGGTGAGAAATTGAAACTTAGAAAGCTGAAGCCAAGGGCAGGAATATGAGAATTTTGATCTTGGCTCCTGTTTCGACCACTACTGCACATTTGTTCCTGTTGACTTTCCAGATTTATACTGTGGGTGAGCAATGAATTTAACTATGTGCCAAATTGCTAAGATCAGGGGTAGTGCCACTGATTTACAGTACAAACCCACCACAATTAACTGCGAAAGATTATAAAATCAAATGTGCTTAGCTTGGTGTACACACCAAGATGATTTTACTACTTAGGAACATCAGTATATGACAGTACAGTCCTCTCAGTGTGGGCAGAGCTTTGCTGACAAAAGTGTGCTTCACATAGGTGAATTAACAGCCTTCCTGCCTTCTCTGGGCATAGTATGCTGAGTAAGCAAGTGTTGGTCCTGTGGCTAAATATAGAACTATGGGTGAAAACTCCTGCTCTCCTGTAGGAGAGTTTGTGTGCTGGGTTGCTTGTGTGACCCTGGGCAAGTTATTTAGTTTCCATATGTCCCACTGCCCTTTCTGTAAAATGGAGACAATGGCGCTTCCAAATATAATATGAAAGTAAGTATGCTAGAGACAACTACTCTTCAGAAAAGCCAGTGCATTATCCACTGCTATAGAGATAATTTAGGGATGTGAAGCCTTTTGAAAGGACCAATATACTTGCGGAAAAATCCTTGATTTTAAAGTGAAGATGCTTGATCTGTAATTCCTGTAAGTGAAATTATTTTCTAAGTTAAGCAACGCATAGCCAGTACCTCTCAGCAGACCATATGAACTGAGAAATAAACACCTTCGGGATTCCCGTCAACACGTAATGGACTCATCAGTAGTGCTAATGCTAAAAGATTACTGTTAAGTCAGTTTTCAAACGTTCATTTTCAAAGAATTTTGGTCTGTTGAATATCTGTATTTGGTTGGGGGTAAGGGGGAGATGAGGGAAAGGTCTCGGTGACCAGCTCAGATAATATACTTACGAAGCTATCTCTGGAATTCTTACGTTGGTACCTATGACTATCAAATTCATTGGAAAGAGTTTATCGCAAAGTTAAATGTCAGCAGCTGCAAGCCTTTAAATGGAACATACTTCAGCTCCTGGGCAATGGCAGCGATCTGTTCCACCCTGTCCTGGTGAGCAGCCAAATCGCTCTCAAAAGCTTCATGTTTCCTTAACATGGCGCGGACTTCTGTCAGAGAAGCAGATTCATAATCCTTCTGAAGTAAGATCTGTTCTTTGCCTGAAAGAGGAAATTTGAGTGTTAGTAATATTTTAGTAATTTACTGGTCAGAACAATTGCAAATTTAGTCAACTACTTAAACTGAGGCATAGTGGAAATCACATGTATGATGTGAAGTCCCACCCCCACTGAAACCCATAGCAAATTGTCAGCACAACAGTGTTAATTAGAAATATATTTTTTTAAAGCTCTCTCAGTAATTTCTTTATTTTTGCATAGGCTGTTTATACTAGTCTAAAATAGCCAGTATCACATTGCTTGAGAAACTGGCATAAAAATGGTATGTTGGCAAAAACTGGGGCTCTAAACTATGGTTATAAGTCTGTAGAGTAGGCTTATGAAATCAGAAATCACACTGCTATGCTCAGCTTCACTCTTATAATGTCCTATTATTCTTTTTCATGTTCTGCCTTCAATTCATTTCAGCACTTTCAAAGGAGGGTTAAAAAACAAATGCATGCCTGCCTTTTGTATCAAACACTGACTTTAAAGTGGAAAATGCCAACCTATTTATAAGAGCAGCAAAGCAGAAATCAAAAACTGAAATACCACTCTTCAGTAGCTCCTGTGTTGGACAACTGAATCTATACAGATAGCCCCTACAACTGCAGCTCACCACATGGCATTACACAGCTCTTGAATTCTAGAGCCACAAGGGACTATTGTTCCTTTGCTATGTACCAGCTTATGTGAAGTTTTCCCTGCATAACAGCCATAACATGCCGCCAGGAGTAGCTTATGCTCAGAAAATAAGCTATTGGTGCTGATAAACATTGTAGTTTCCCTTCTAGCATATGTTTGGCAGCTGTTGACAGCCCTGTATGCTTCAAGCAATTGTGTGGACTCTGGTTTCCTTTCACAGTGTGAAAAGATTCTGGCTGGAAAAAGCGAGAAGCATGGCAGAAGCAGGAAGACTGCTGTCAGAGCAAACAATAGAATGATAGAGCAGATCTATATTTAATTGTCCCAAACAAAACTGTATGCCAGTGTATGGTCCTATGGCTGTTACAACTTCATGTAAGGTTAGGTTACCATTAAAAAATAGAACTAGAAATGGGGTCTAATCCGTGGTATGGAGCAAAGCAGAAATGAGTCCATTATCATGTAGTTTATGTGGACTGTTCAAAACATCACGATGACCAACTGATAATAAACTCAGAATAACTCTGTTAATAATGTCTGTTGTGGTTTAAGCCCAGCCGACAACTTGGAACAGCTTAAACCACGACAATGTCACACTTAACCAGTGGTGTCACCGGGTTGCTGATGCACAAATACATAGGAATCCATTACCAGTAATGGCCTCTATTCAAATGCTGAATATTCCCATTAAGTTTGACTCATTACCTCAAGAGTATAATTTTGACAGTTACATTTCATTAGCAACAATGCCTACAAGTTAGGATCATGACTACAGTCAACAAAATCTACAATTTTATCTGTTATTATTCTAGGTTTCTAAAACTGTCCAAACTACTTGTGAGTTTCTGGCTGGCAAATGTTCAGCACTGACAGTTCAAATCTGAACATGTATACATGAAAAATGCTAGAAGCCATCTCTGCTCACCATATGCCCACTGTTCATGAGTGGAAGCCTTCTGCCTAAATTTCTCAGCCAAGTGTTCCAGTCTTTCTAGCCTTCGTATTTCATTCAGCAGCCACTCTTCATAGCCTTTCTCAGCTTGTTCAAGTCTCTGCCAAGCGCCGGCAATATCCTGTGAAGAGAATACATGGGAGAGAAGGGATGAAACTATAGTCTTCTTTAGTCCAAATTTGCAGATTTCAGAGTCATTCACAATTTTGCTCCAAAAAGAGAAGTCTTTATGTCCAGATTTTGTAAAATCACATAATCATAGAAAATGTTGTCAGGCAGCTCAGGAAGTCTTGCGGTCCACACATTTACTGCTAATAGCGCATCCTATTCAGGTGGGTTGATGAAGGAACCCCTTTACAATGGCTTCCAATCACAGCTACACATTTGGTGTCTTCATGATACATTGCTTTTACCTCCCATCTTACAATGTGCATGTTCTTCTATGACATTCCTATATATTCCCAAAATAAAAGTGCTTTGCTCTCAGAAGTTGACAATAGCAAAAAATAGAGGATTTGGTGCATATTTGCTCTGGAATACAAGTTCATTTCACTTTCTGTGGTGCACAAAGTTTTGTGAGCTTCCTCAGAAACTCAAAGGCGTAAGCAGGAAACTGAAGTGGGGAGTGGGCAATGGCCCTTTTCAGATAACACAATCCTCTGTTTATCAAATTGTCAAAACCAAAACACAGTGATAGAACAGAGTACAGAAACAGGTTTGCTGTCTTCCACAGGAAATGTTTTGACCTGCAGCTGTTTTGCAATACTTATGAGAAGATGAGAATTCTTGGTACTGACTATTCTCATCTTCACAGACATAAGAAAGAAACAAATTTAATTTTAAAAAGTATAAAAGAGCAGAAACATATATCAAGCAATGTCTACTTCTGTAAGTCTGATGACCAAAATGTCAGTGAGACCACTATGAGTTTTGCTTAAATAAACCATATATGGCCTCACTGATAAAACTCCCAAAAGGAAGCTCTGTATTGTCTCACATCTCAAGACAATTTGCTCTTGGAGAAAGCCTCAAAGAGGCATGAGCATGCTTAAGAGAAAGCAAGATATTAACAAAGTGCAACAAACTGAAGTTTCTGAGGATGACTTAAAATGGCATTTCAACCCTTCACGTTGAAACGTTTGTGAGAATGCTGATAAAAAGGAGAACAGAATATGGATGCTTCCTTTACTTACTGAAACCATTTTTCCCTCTGATGGCATGAAAGCTGGCCGATTGCTGATTCTCAGTTTTGTCTGCAGGGTGTTGAAATTGATCTCCAGTTGACATTTCTCTTGGACTTTGGGAGGTTTGTGTTTGCGGCGGTAGTCCCGAAAATCCTCTAATTTCTTCTGCATAGCCTGCATTGTTTTTTCTGGAGTCCTGTTTTCCAGCCAAGGAATTGTCCGGCGAATCCATTCTAAAAGCTTTCAAACCAACACAAACAATTGAAATAAAGGGAAAAGTAACCCAAAAAAGATCATATTGAATGCACAAATCCTAATCGAGTTTGCTCCATTTTAATATTAATGACTTCAGTTGGTATCGGTGCCTTAAAGGCAAGTGAGCATAATATTTTTAAAGCTGAGCAATACTCTTGTAACTAATTTTCCCAGATATTCTAGGTATTCCTAGAAATAACTCACTTTTCAGAAAGACAGACACCCATGTAAGGTGTCTCTAGCTAATTACTCAAAACCTGAGTTACCAAGAATCACTTGCCACTTTCAAAAGTATTGGTTTTGATGTCTCAAATAGTTAAAGCTACAAGATCAGGACAGACACCAGCCAAGTAACTCAGGTCATATAAAAAACTTCACTCTGAAGTCAGTTAGTGCCAACATAACAGTACTGTCTTTGTGTCTATGATCCCAGTGTCTTTTTGCATGTTATGTGTTAAATACAAGGGAGGTCTCGCTTGTGCACTACGCATCTATAGTCCTGACTTGACAATTTGCCATTTACCAAGAAAGGACAGGAGGGGTACAACATGCTCCCCTTTTTCATTCATTGGTGCCTGCATTCACAGGTACATTCTGAACACCCTGACAGACCCTGTCTGGGGGTGCTTTACAGTGCACAAAGCCAACAGGCTTGCTTGGAGTGACAGAAACCTGGACGTTCCACGGGTGGTCAAGGAGGCTACCTCTGGATGTTACAGGGACAGCAAGTTTGGTTTTGGGGCAGACCGATGACAGTTCTCAGAACACCCTTTTTGGCCCATTAATGAGGCCAAAATGAGTGATTTGCTGGGGGTCACACAGAAAGTCTATGGCAAAGGAGTCACTGAACCTTGACACCTTGAGCAACTGAGCTTTGTACCCTACCACTGTGACATTTACCCTCATAGTGTCTTCACTTTGCTGTCTTGCAGAGAGTGAGTGAATCTTTCAGTATTTTATCAACATAACTGTCACCACATTACAGATAACAGATGTCTTTACCTCACTTGCTAGTCTCTCATACTCCTCCATCAACCTCTCATTTTCCTGATTCACAGCAAGCACCTTACAGATTCGGTTAGCTGCAGTCTCAGCCTGTAAAACACAGCAAACAAACAGGACATATTCATAAACACATTCTGAGAAAGGCACTGGCTTGACGAATGTGGCTGCTGCAAATAAAAATAACATTGGCTTATAGGTGTTGATTGTGCTCCTAAGTTTCTTGGATGTATATTTATTCTCCTTCTGCAGTCACAGATTCCAGTGGCCTTATTATACAAGGGGAATTTCACACTGCCATTACAGTCATCTAATAAATCTTTTATTTTCCATGATGACTTAGGCCATTCCTAAAGTTACCCTGTTAGGTTAATTTTTTTAAATCACACCAAAAAGTATTAGATTGGTTAGCTATGCTGGAAAGACACCACATGCGATTCAGGAGTCCCAGACCACTTTATATTTGCCCATCATACGTTAATATACCCTTGAGAATATATGCAACTCAACCACTGACAGCAGTTCTTTTCCTGCCTCCTGCCAAATTTGTGACAGCACTGTGTAGCTCTGCCATCTTTAAAATTTCCATTAGTAGTTTGACATCACAGGTCACACTTTCATATAAATGTGAGTCTAGAGTATATCTAATCAAATAAATATCTGTGTAGACTCCTGTCTTATAGAGTATTTGGAATCCCCCTTTTGCATGAACAGCTAAACCTTCATACCCAGAAGCAAGAGGACACAGTGGCATAGGTGTAGAGAGCAGGAGGACTACTAGACAGGAAGGGAAATTAAATCCTGAGGATGAAGGAAAAATCATCTACTTTAAGAGTACTTTTTTGTTTGGTTGGTTAGATTTTTTTCCACATAACTTGGTTTATGTCTGTTTATAGGCTAGATCTGTATGAAGCAGAACAGTGGTAAATGCCACATTTGTAAGCGAGAATCCCATCCTGTATGACAGATCTGCTGCTGCTGTTCTTGTCTTTTATATTAGTACTTTAATCCACAAATAATTTTGTTGGATTCAGTGGGAACCAGGCACAAATACTGTTTTGGATGTCTTCTGTGCCTTTCTGTGTCTTTAGGCATCTTTGAAAATCTAGTCCTAAATTACTACTCAGCATGAGTAACTCTAGAATACTCTCCATTTCCAGAAGTCAAACATTCTTTTATGCAGCAAATGCATAAGATGTTGATGTAGCAACAAGCAACAACTCCATTTCACAGTATCTTCAAATACAGTTTTTCTGAAATAGTCTTTATAATCGCCAAATAAAGACCCAAAGTTAGATACAGGAAGGTACATTGCAATTAAAGAAGTTCAACTTGCTACACAACATGTAACTAAAACAGGTTCAAGTGTTGGTTAAAAACAAGTATTAGTGCTTGAATAATACTTGTAACTGTTAATTAAAACCACAAAGAACTAAATTAGGGAGTTTTAATACACTAGTGGAAATGTGAAACAACCAGTCAAAAACACAGCAACCTGAAGGGACAGTTGATACCTGCTCTGCTCCAGCAAAAGCATGGTAGAAGCAGGACACATATGTCATGATAGCTCTCTCATCGGGTTTGGGAGTGTTCACAATATCTACAAGAGGGGGTGAGAAATTAAAACAAAACAAAACAAAAAAAAAAAAATGGAGGAGTAGAAAACAGAATGAATAAATAAAAGCACAATGTGTCATTGTGATGATTTTCTTGTCCATAGCGCTGTATTCTAGAAACTCTATGAAGCTGTAATAAATTTAGTGTTAGATTGATGGATGCTGCCAGAATAAAACATACATTAGAAATCCAACACGAGCTCTTACAAAGAGATGGACTTTTTTTAATAAGCTTGATCCTGCAGTATTGTCACAAGTAAAGTGACCTTGATTTTTACCAGTACTATCTGTGTTAGAACTGGCACTTATATGTCTGGTGACCTAGAATGTGTGGGGGGGGTGGTTATTAAGACACAGGAAAGTCAGACTATATTTTGATCTGGGGAGATGTTCTCTGGAAGTTGCATGTAGACTAGTTCATAACCTTAGCATTGTATACCAGTATGGTTTATATTATTAATACCTGAAGTATGTTCAACCCTGAACAGCCTTGCTTTTTAAAATTTTCCCTCTTTTCATTATGACATGATTCCAGAGATCTTCTGAGATGTCTGTGTATGATTCTGTGTCTATTTTGCATAATAGAAACATTTTATGTTGCCATTTGTACTTACCATTAAGCATTTAACATTTTAAAAACAATCCTGAAAGCATAAAAGAAGGGTTTATTTTCTGAGCATTTGTTATGATGATTTTGACATCTGTAACAGGAATAATATCCAGCAGGGGGGAAAAAGATGGCATTCTGCTACTGAAATTGTTTTTTCCACTATGAGCTTATTTTCATCTTGCATTTTTATAGGTGCTTCAAATGAATGCACACAAGTTCAGTTAACACAAGTTGAAAAGAATAATATCCTCTATTCCATTCAGTAACCAGCTGTCAAAAACCTACTGGATATTATTAGTAAATATACAGAAAGATGAGATAGGAAGGTTTGTTTCTATGGAGCAAATGGATAGACTACTACTGCCTCTACGAAGACAGTGGCTCACAGAGAAAATCAGGCAACGGGAAATGAGCTCAGCTGTAAGACAGTTCTAGAAACTAGTGAGGAAAGGATCACTAAAGGAAAAATTGCTGAAAGAAACAAGACAGAAGGTGAAGGATGAGATCTGATGCATCTTCTACAATCTCACCTTCTGAGCACCAGCAAATGCATGGTAGTAACAGGAAACATAAGTCATAATGGTTCTTTCATCAGGTCTGGCAGTGTTTACTACATCTGTGTAGAGAGAAGAGGGTTAACTGCTCAGGAATTCTCACAAGGTACTTCCGTCAGATTATGCTGATGATGCCACCTCAGTGCTGTAAGGATTCAAAATAAATACACCATTATTTAGGTTGCATCTGTTTACTGATACCAGTGCAAAACTACCTAAGCTTTAGGAATCAGTAAATGGAAAAGATCTAACTCTCCCTGAAATGCAAAAACATTTGAAGGCTGAGACTGTACAGAAGGGTATTGCTAACTTCTGATTTGTTGAAACTTCCAACCAGATGGCATGGCTGGCAGATCTACTGGGTTCAGCTTCACTGTCACTCCAAAGCAAATTCATCTAAATCACTAGAATTATCCCAGAGTTAAACACAACCACTGACCGTCACAAAATAGGAGTGCATATAGTGTACATTAGCACAGGGTTTCCATGACTGACAGGGTATTTGACATATATTTGAAACCTGTATAACTCCTGCAGTGTAGAAATGCATTTTGTGCTAAGAAAAGCCTGGATCGTAACAGTTTTGCAGTCCCTGCACCACTCTCTCTTTTTAGTTAATAACGTAAATCATGGGAGAGTTTGGCTTGGCTGACTGATAGCTTTGTCCCTATTACAGCAAGAAAGAATAGAAGTATAGAGGGTGCAATCAAGGTACGGATACATCGGTAAAAACGGACCTTTGCAGTTCTTAACAGAGAAAGGCAGAAAAAGATGGTTTTACACCAGTTACAGCTGAGTGATGAAGGATGCCAGTGCAAGCTGCAAGGATTCCTGCCAATTTAAGGAGTTGGAAGATACTGGTGTGAAAAGACCCAGGAATGAGGTGGCAATTTCTTGTATTAACAGTGAGATTTCCAAGTTCAGGACTGAAGTACTTATTGATTTTGCATCTACTTCACATAGTTGTGAACTAAACTTTGCAAAGTTTCCACAGAGAACACGGTGGAAATAAAGAGAGCAAAAAGTGATGGTGAATACTTAAAGGGTGTTAGAAGCAGCATGATTTTACTTCCTCCTCCTCTGCTGAGAAGGAGAATAGTAAGATAAGGACTAGAATGTACAGGAAATCTGGTGAAGAGTAAAAAAGGTGTCTTACATTGTATGTGAAGATTAAAAAATGAGGTTCAATGGTAAGGCGCGAGCACTTCTGTAAATTCCCTTGCACAGTATTTCAGAGTAAAATAATTAAGTATTACTTCAAATGGCAATTGCAGTTCCAAAGATTAAAACTATTTATTTTGAAGCACAAAGGTGAAACCAAGAAACCTCTTCAATGAAGGGGTTACAATCCAGATTTTCCAAATTATCCTGCATCGGCCTAACTTTCCTACCAAAGATTT
Source organism: Nestor notabilis (assembly GCF_000696875.1). Classification (NCBI taxonomy): domain Eukaryota; kingdom Metazoa; phylum Chordata; class Aves; order Psittaciformes; family Psittacidae; genus Nestor; species Nestor notabilis. The sequence continues at coordinate 39,504 of NW_009926873.1, read as the reverse complement.
CAAGAAGAGCAGACACAGTCAGCAGGAGTGCTCTCAATAATTCCTGTGTTATCACTGCTCTAGTGACAAGCCACCCAAGTCTGCATACTTGAAAAAGAATGCTTTGCACTAGTATAGGCAAATTCCAGTATTTTGGCAGCATTTTTTGCATGGAGCACAAAAGTTTGGCTGTCTTGAAGAAATTGCAGAAATTTTAATAAGTATTTTTTGTTATTTGTCAACAAATTCTAAAGATTATTGGAGAAACCAAATACCAAACTATTGTTAAAACCATCACTGCAAAAAGTTTGCGATGAAAACAAAAATTTGCTTCCCTCAACCTAGCTCTCTTTCCTAGGAGGTATGTTGTTAGTATATTTTCAAAGTTCTGTACTTCTATTTCTGGCCCTCTCACTTAAACATTTTAAAAAGAGAATATGCGTTAAACTGCTAACAGTTCTATTTATCTTTATTAGATATTTATTTCTTAAGGCAAGGATTATCTTTTGATCCTGCTTTTCACCCCAATTATCACTGAGATAACTGAGGTAATGAGGCCATGTCCTGAGAAGAGGGTCCAAAGTACTATAATAAATATAAACAATAGCAAACCACCAGGGTGAAATTATCCAGTAGTTGGGAAACAAGAAGGAAAAAAATTGTTTAAAACACAAAGCAGGTTGTTCCATTATGATTCCTGTGGAAGGAATAGTGAAAATTTGCTAGTTACAAAACAAAAGATGTTTTACTGTCTTCTACTTGTGAGTAACACAAACTTCAGTAAGATACAACTCTCACCTTCTGCATCCAGCATCTTAGGGATATCCAAATGCTTTTCAGCAATTTCCATGGCAAGGTTGATATTTCCTATGGGGTCATCCTGTATCAAAGAAGAAAATACGAGTCAAAGACAGTATTTCCTTGAAGCAAGACTACAGTACTTACACTAAAACTTACTCTGTTTTCCAAACTGGGAATTGGAGTCACAACTATTGTCCTTCAAAAGGCTGAGTCTAGGTGAACTTTTTTTATCTACTGCTATACTTTCAAAAGTAAATATTAATAACCTATTATGTACCACTAGGACTCTCATGCAAGTATATTCTGGAGGCTAACATATGTAACATATGCCGTGTACACTCATAATTCCGAGCTAATTCTGAATGAAGTACAGCAGTAATACATACACAGTCAAGGCCACTGTAGGCTGTACTAGACCACTCATCACAAATTTAGTCCTGCATGTTTTATAGCTACTGTATGTTATATTACAGTGATAAGAATTCTACTGAGTTGTCAACTGGTCAGGTGCATGCATGAGAGAAAGCAAGCACAGACAGAACAACTCTCCAGAAGCAGCAAAATTTCTCAGTTTTGGCTTGGACAGACAAATCTGTGATGCCTCTACAAATGGAATTTTAGACCTGTAGGAATTCAAGAACTTCCTGTGGGTCTGAGATTTTGCTTTTGTGTTTTTTTGAAGGAAAGAGAAAGGAAACAGTGAGCACAGTTCAGATAAAAGCACACATTTCATGTCTTCCACTACAGACAATGGAAGATAGTGACAGATTAGGTCTTGTCTTAAGGCAGCCTTCCCATACTAGCTTGGAGAGTAAACACTCTATGTGAAATGGCAGTCCACGCCATTAATGCTTTCATTATTTTCATATATTTTTTACAATGCCAATGTCTACAGAGAGAGGTTGGGAAAATGAGACACAGAAGAGCAAAGTTAGAGATGTTGCAGGGCACTGAAAAAGTGTTAACTGGTTTTCTATAGGGAATTTCCAGGGCTTCCATTTGAATACAAACATTTTCTATAAAAGGATCTAGTCTCAAGCATGCTTCTTTTGTTACTTTGAAATAAACTTAGTAAGACTATTTACTACGGAATCACAGCAATTGTTTAAGTTTCACAGGAGTCCGTTCCTCATGAACATACATATGTCAGGTATCATATAAACATATGATACTTGTTAGCCTTTCCTTTTAAAGTTGCATGTTCAATAATATATGTCATGAAGAACAGTTTACATTTTGAAACCTACCAATGTGGGTATAATAGACTACAAAGTCTCTAATTATAAGTTCTCACTCTATCATCATTTAGCAGTTTTGTGCATCACTGTAAGAGAAACTTAAAATGTGGAGAATATTTAAAACCCATGAACTTATTTTTGCTATTACACAAGACACCATATGTAATAAAACATTTGTGTGCACATAACTGTATATACAAAAACTCTTACTGAAATTAAATGGGACAAAAATACACTACATCTAAGCAAGACCTACTGACTAGGTTAAACCACTTTGTTTATGGATGAGTGATGAGCACCTCCTATTTGTGTGCTTGGTACTAAGTTCATGAGTAAATACTGCTCTACTGGTAAAGGATTTGTTTAAAATCACAGAAAGTTCTGAATAATTGGATATCCCCATCATCCATCCTTTTAAACAAATCTACAAGCCACAGTAACTAAAAATCTCTGCTACAGCTAAAGAAATACCTCATCTAATTTGTCATAGTCAAGAAGATCAGGCCTGTGTCTATGGATAAGAGCGTTGAAAGCAAGGCCATCTTTCCAACTACAAGTTCACACAAAACACGTTGGTGAGAAAAGGAAAGGACAGCATGCAGGAGATAAGTAACCAAGAAACAAGACACCAAGACAGCTGTTAATGTAACCAAAATGAGCAGTCAATCAAACACAGCCAGGTCAGAAAAGCAAGATCTATTTTAGGATTTTTCTGCATGTGCTTTACGTGCCACAGCTCAGCCTCAGTTTGAAACCTGACCTGTTCTTATTCTGGAAACCTCTAAGAGGGAAATAGTAATGCTGAAGCAGATCTGCTTATGTTCTATTCCCTTTTCTCAGTACTCTCATATAGGATGGCTGTACTGTGATGTTCTTTACTACAGTGCACCACTTTTCAAAGCACAAACTCAATCAAACTAAGTATTGTTTGTGCCATGCTTAAGAACATATATGCAGAGACAGGCAGCTTAGTCATTCCATGAATACATTTATCTGTACAAAAGGTTGTATATAGCATTAGAGAGCAAGCTAGTGTTGATGGTTAGTATTTTGCCCTTTGGTTCAGATCTGCAGTTGTCTTAACAACTGCCTAAATTAAAATCTTGTGTGTTTGGGAGTAAGTTCATTTAATTTTCATCTCTGCACACCTTGGAGCCCCAGCATAAATCTGACACATATACATAAAGCAAATTAAGTTTTCAAATAATTTCATTTCATTCATTTATCTTTTCCCTCATCAAAGGCTTTCTAATAACAACTGATCCCTAGTAAAATCAATATGTAATGGGAGTGCATGGAATCAAAAATGTAGTCTATGATTTCCATTCTCTCTCATCAATATGAAGTTACACTCAACAAATTAAACCCATGATTAAGTTTTCTGATTTACTGATGTTTATGAGAGACCTCAAGATGCATTCATTCCAGAGACCAGAAAATTGTAGGTATGAATTGAGAGCTAACGTGAAAAGACAACATTCCACTTTCTTTTTAGGTTCTATTCTTCAGTAATGGCACTCAGAAATTCTCACATTATTACTAGCTCCTCATTCCTCCCCCTCAAGCCAAAGTGGCTGGCATCTTTTAGAAAGCATGCATTTTGCCAAGAGTAGCACACTGTCATAGAATAGTTTTGTGATTCCCATGAGGTACTACCTAAGGAAGTAAGGGCATCGGTTTTGTTTCCACTTGTCTGAAAGTACAAGTATAATCTAACTGGTGAAATTGGTGAATGTTTTCCATGTAAGTCTAGCAACTTACTGTGTACTCCTGACTACCAAGGTGTTTGTTCTAAGGAATTTTAGGATTAATCTTAATAACATTGCTTATTGCTCTGCTATCTACAGTCATTTACACCAGATGTAGAACAGTACAATACTATCAGTGGTGAATGGAGAATTCCAATGTATTTGATTTAACATCCATATTGGGCAGCGTAAAAGACTTCATCAACTGCCTGGCAGCTAAGGACCAGATTATTTGCAATTAAATGCTGAAGCCATTGTAATGGAAAGGAAAGGACACGGGACAGTCACAAGGTCCCTTCCTCCATGTCTCTGTGTTTTTGGAGGGAGCTTAGAAAGCCAGTCAGAATTAGTATGCACTCCTCAGCTTGTCTTGTAGCAAACATGCTAAGCAAACCAGAAGTGAGCCAAATCACTGCAGGACAGCATGCTGTAGCACCCAGACTGATGACCTTATTTAGCTTGGAGTAGTCAATAAGATCAGGTCGGTGTCTGTGGATAAGTGCACATAATCCAAGGCCATCTTTCCAGCTTTACAACAAAAAATAGAATGGAAAAAGAATTAGTTAATAAAGGCATGGCATTTCACAGTTTGACCCTTTTTCAAGGCCTAAATCAGGCAGGAACTCTCATGTCAAATTCTGACACATTCTGTCAGTCCTCATCCCTTTGAGCTTTTCTGTTACTCTGCTCATTTTCCTGTAGTACGTATGTTACTCTACAGCCCATACACACCTAAGGACTCCATAATACTTTCTAGGCAGTGTTCATGATATACAACAGTTTCTGATTTCAATTGCTTGATTTGTTCAGTGTTCCAGGATAGCTCGGAGTACACATTCACTGATGAAGGTGCATAATCTCCTATTACATCTACACCATGTTCGTGAAAAAATAAAAGGAGAGCAAACCTGCAATTACTTGAATTTGCAGAAGTGATTGGCTTTTTCTGTGTTAGCTATTTCAGACAATTTTAATAGCACAAGCATGTAGTGCTCATAGAATTAAGACATCATAAATCAGCTTAGTTTATTTAAAACACTTCACACATATGACAGCTTCGATCTGAGCTCTTATACTTCAATGTGACTTTAGGACCACTGCCTCTTGAGGAAAGAATAGACAATGAATGGAGCTACAAATAACATCTATTTGGAAAGATTACCAGAGATTCCTTTCAGCCAGAAGCAATTATTCTGAAAGATACTTTATGTAAACACTTCATGCAATCACTGGGACTGTGAGTTTGAGGTTTTATCCTGTGTAGTAATTGTGTGATACTAGACATGTTAAGACTGTTAGAATCCCTGTCATGGAGATGTCTGGGTAGGTCCTTCAAATAATAAATCCATCTCCAATACAAATGTAATACAATTAAGTAGAATATGCATACAGTGTATAGTATAAAATCATCCAGAAGATAAAACTGAATGAAAATGAGCACCAAACTAACAAAAAGCTTTTTTCCCACAAGGTGTAGACTGAAATGGCCTGGAAAGCCCATTGTAAAGTAGTTCTGTAAGTGCTGATCAACCCAAACAATAATCAAGGTACTTCCACTCAAGATGTTTTCCCCATACCATGTATCAGACCAGCATATGTATGTATACACGCTAAGATTCTCATAATGTAACTTACAGCATACTCTGCATCCATATAAATCTCTACTGAAATATACCTCTATACATTCAAGGAAAATAACACATAATAAATTCCAAATCTCTTAAAAGCAATGCAGGGACTGTAAATCAAACAAACTCTTTCTATCTTTGGATGCATGTATGAATTGTATCTTCTCTATTACTACATGTGCTTTAGGTGCTGCACATTATAAATTAATTCAAAACACCAAAACACTGTAATACAGAGCTCTTGTTGTAAGAACTATAAGGGTTCCAAGGAAGGCAAGATTACATGGTTAAACAGCGCAAATGGCAAGTCATGTAGTTTAATGAGGTGCATCACTGGCAGAGCTACGGGAACTAGCCCAGTGAAATCCCAAAACCAGGCAGCCGGCACCCAGCCTGGAACTGCCTTTCTAGCCCTTAATGAAAACACAGAACCACAAGGCTGGAGCTTCACTAAATTTTCCAGCTTAGGTCATGGTTCTGATTTGGAAAACAAATGTGATTAAAGTGCTACTGTTGTGTACTGAGTGCATTTTTGGCTCTTTATTTATAGTTACCTTACAAAATTCTAAAGACTGATTCATCATAATGAGATATTTCCATACTCCACACATTGGTATTTTTGCCAAAACCAGTTTACAGCTACAGAGGCTTTCATTTGAAAGCAGTCATTTGCCAAGTCACTATACTGCATATATTCCCGTATACCAAGGACCTCTAATAATGATGTAATATGGTCATTCTGTATGTAGTAGAGATCTTCTCTTAAATACGACGATGTAAGCCATGGTAAATAATGCCAAAGGCTAGCCAAAAAAAGACTTTGAAGATGATAAAGCATGAAAATTTGAAAATAATCTAATTAACAGTGAAGAATGAAATTCTCCTATTAAATATATACCTACAGAACTGTTGGAAAAAAATTACCTGTAATATTTTAGACTGCTTCTACCCATTGAAATAATGAAAGTTTACCTAAGATGGAAGTTCTGAATGTTCACGTTTCTGTAAGGAGCAGTTTTTCTTTGACACCACAGCAGCAGCCCTTCTTTGGCAGAGGTCTCTGTAAAAGACACCAGGGAGTTAAAAAAAAAAAAAGGAATCATATAACAAGTGCTCAAGTAATTAATTTCTTGTCATCTAAAATGTGGTCAGCCACCTGAAACTGCTTGGCACAGGCCAACATTTAATCCTAAAAGATAACTGATACAAATAGACTAATGAGGATCCATTAGGTACCGGAGGTCAGCTCAACTAGAACAACTCAGACTACAGTCTCAGCCTGCACAATAATTCTGGGATATTAGAAGTTCAGGAAATGATATGGGTTGGACAGCAGAATGTGTATTTGGAGAACAATACCTAATACAAATATAATAGAACTAGACATAAAATACTTGTAGCCTCAGTCCATTTGCTTAGGGGAAGGCATAAGTGCTGAACAAATACCTTCATTATCTGAACCCTAAGGGCATCTAAATCCATAAGTAAAGGACAGAAATGATCAAACAGACCATTAGTCCACATTTAGTGTCTCACAAATTACAGGCAGGCCAGCATGCTGAGCTTGAATTGACTACTTTTGTTGAAGATTGAGATTAGGTTTCTAGAATTCTAGATTTTTCATAGCATAAACTTGATTTAAAGAATACTGTAACTACAACACACTTTTGGAGCCAGTTACCAATGAAAGTTATGAAAAAAAATAATTCTAAAGTGGGGGAGGGTGTGAGGTTTTAGAAAGAAGTAGGATATAATGAGATAATATTTGCAAAGAATGTAAGAAATGGACAGTACTAAGAAAGTACGTTGGGAAAAGGAAAACCATACAAGGTAAGCATAGTTTCAGGCCATGGAAGCCCAGAAACCCAGGCATGTATCTATCTTTGTAACTGAGAGACATGCCCAGAACTTCTGCATTTAGAAAGCTGGCTCGAGGTCTCTGTCAGGATAAGGAGGGTAACTACTTTTTCCCTCCAAAATCTATTTTGTCACCAGGTAGGGAACTTTCAGTATCATTTTCTGTGAAAAAATAATTCATTTTTAAAACAGTCATCTCACTCATGTACGAGTCATATAAAAATGTCTTGAAACAAATTTCCTAATTATTTAACACAGTTGCAGTACTATTACCTTCCACTGAAATATCCTGAATAGCAAAGCGAAGGATGATAGTCCAGATCATACCCAGTGTCATTTTCACATTGCCATCAACAATTTCTAAGGTGAAAAAAGAGACAGTAGTAGTTTTTAGATATTTTTTCATTTTCTCTTATTTTAATTACATATTCCTATCAATAATATATTGCATCTAATAAATTCGTTATATATCGACCATAATTCTTTATCTACACAGAGTTCATCTGGGTTCTATTTTCAACAAACTTAGGCTTGTGCTACCCTGGCAGTAGGACTGAAGATCACTGAAATTATGGTCACTTCAGGCCTTCCATGCTAAAAGGCTTGTCTCCAGGGAGTTGTAACTGTCTCAAATCTTTACCTTTTAGGCTGACTTTTTAAAAGACCCTGAGGGGAAATACGTTCTTAAAGTTTGAACAACATCAGCTTTACTGTTTTCAAATACAAAGGAACTGAGAAAAAATAGTCTTGCCCCAGATTTTAAGAAACTACAGGACATTAACAGTATTATTTTTTAATAAAATGGTTATCAAAAATTCCCCTATATTATTTAGACCTTTTTGAGAATTTTATCTACAGTACCAGCACAGACTAGATATGAAGAAAGCTCAAGAGACACAGCACTACCTGAGACTAAGCTACATAGCTTCCTGCCAAGCAGCTCAGAAACATGGCCATGAGGTTGTAATGTCTTACAGCTCTGATGCCATGCACATTTATGTATCTTTGATTTTAAATGGGATTTTCTGTCTCTGAGGTTTCAATCTGTTTCAGGACTGGTTGAGTGAACCTATAACACAGGGTTCTAGGAAGATGCTTTGTCCAGCCCTTCTCACATATATATGGGAGTCCCTTCCACAAGTAAGTCAGAATTCAGTGCTCCTACATTGTAATATGAACAGTGATACCACTTAAATTTCTCAGCACCAAGAAATGTACAATCAGACTGCTTAAGCATGGTGAAAATGTTAAATCAACCTGAAAAGCATGGTGAGAGACTCGGGAAAACATAGTGAGACTGTAAGAAGGGTCTGGTACTAACAGGGGAAGCAGTGGGACAGTATAAAAAGGGAACTACAGGTTGCCTTCCCAGTCACCTCACACCAAAAGAGCTGTGGAGCAGGGAAGCACCAGCTGCTCTCCTACTTGAAAGTCACCTCCAGCCTTCCTCGAACAGTGGAGCAGCTGTGGCTGCCTGGGGCCCCACTGGTGTTCCAGAGAAGGAGCAGGAGGAGCTTGCAGCAGGACGAATTGTCCTCCATTTAACATCAAATGCCACTAGAGGTGCCAGCAGAAAATGCAGTTGCTCTGCTACTTAGAAGTTGTCTGAATCCAGGGGCAACTTTTAAAGAACAAAGCAGCTGCTACCTCCAGGACTTAAGACACATGTTAAATTGCAGCGGTATGTGACACAAACTGTCATTTGAACCTATGGAATTAACAAATGTGGTAGGAGACACACCACCCATCACTAGTCTATATGTACTTTGCTAGTGTGATAATCTACCTTGATATATGAATGGCCGTTTTTCCACTTCCCCCTCTGGGTTCTACACTAATTTACCGGAATTCTTAACTCATTTTGCCAGCCTTCCATGCATTCTTACTATCCTATTTCTCCTGAAAGTCCTCAAGTCTCTTCAAATCTCAAAACTAAACTCTCCCAGCCAAAAGAATCCAAATGGCAACTAGGGCATGTAGCTACTTCTCTCTCCTCCTGCCTCCTTGGTCAAGCATTTAATTGTATTTTGATGAGAAGTCTGATACGTATATACAGTAAAGAATAATTTCTTCAAATGTAAAATAAATGAGTTTAAATACTCAGGAGGCATTGCTGATTGTCAAGCAATCAATTCATGGATTTGCCTAATCACTACATCGTTGTTTTGATTTACATACCCGTATGTACACACAGACAGAACGAAAGAGCAAGAGAGAGACTTTTCTATGTTGTGCCTTACGGAGACTTTTCAACCAATTTGCCAAGTTTGATTTCTTATTATCTACAGCTAGCATAACACACAAAAAAGACATGTATAAAAGACAGGGGAAAATATCTAAACAGAAAGAAAACAAAGTTGCTACACGTTGAAAAGTATCAGTGAGGAAAAAATACCAATTCATTCCTATCATTTTCCTCTACAGGTCAATAAAAAGACTTCAATATTTTCTTCACACTGTCTGTTTGCTCTGGAAGGAATATAGTTCTTGCACCTCACATACGCAGAGCTACAGCTTTCTGGGGAAAAAAGGTCTTGCTGACCTATGAAGGCAGGAAAGGAGAGAAGGGAAAGGGAAGGGGAAACAAAAACTACCTAGGGAGAAAGCTAAGCAAAGCAGTGTGCCAAGTTCTCAAAGGTTTTAGTGTCACTTTTTTATTCTGCTTTGGTTTTGTTTATTTTTATTCTAACCTTCTTGTAGCAGATTCACAGATCATTTGATCTTTAGTATTTCTCCCCGCTGCCCAGAAAAGCCATACAGAAGTGTTTCCTATTAACAAGATACTTATCTTTTGTGTTTCTCAGTATCGCAGTTCTTTTTTCTTTTTTTTTAGATGCAATTACCTTACAAATGGAGTTATTGCACTATTTAAAGCTTAAGGGAAAACTTCTGGACTGTGCATGGCTCGTAAGGACTACTTTCACAGCTTTTGCTTTAGCTTCTTGACTCTCTAGTCTCATTTCATCACCAGTGGAGAGAAAGACTCTTCCACAAGGCATATCCAAGTAGCTAAATTAGACTTCTGCTCAGCATCACAGTTAAAGGTGATCACCTGTCTGCACTACATAGACAGCCCAAGGAAGTCAGCCTCAGAACAGTAATAACGCCTTTAAAGAATATCCCTGCCTCTTTAAAAATACTAAATTGAATTTCATACTAGTGTCCCACAGCAATCACAGTTTAATCTTTGTTTAGAGGATCCATTTTAAATGCCAGTTGGTCCCCTTGGGCCTACATGCTCTTCACTCCTCAGCATATCAGATAATAAACCACGATTCTCAGCAGATTTAGATGCAAAACTTTCATGCTCTGGAAATTAAAAAGTATTCCAAGCATCCATGTAACTCAGAGAATGCCAAAACAGATGGATGCAGACAAGCCCTTGCACCACATGCTTACACATAGGGGCAGTGAGCTAAGGGGTTAAGGACTTTGATAACAATACAAGCTTAAGGAGCCTGTGCTCCGCCTTCTCGCTGGCATTCATTCCAACTTCATCCTAAAATGACTGCTCAGTCAACAATGCTGAAAAATGCAACAAAAGACAAAAAAGAGGTGAAGTGTGGTTTAAAACCAGATCAGATTGCTGATCCAGCCTCCAGCATAGCTAAAGAAACAGTTGTCAGCCTAAGTGATAGGGTTGGGCTGTGCAGTGTGGGAGCAAGTATGCAGGACAAGGGGGCACAGGGACTCTTTAAACACATACTGGTGCCAGAGGTCCCACACTGTGAAACTATACCCAGTCAGATGTGATACTGCATTGCTGCATCAGCACGGCACTGTGCCTTAGATAACAAGTTTAGTAGAGGGGACGTGGTGAATGTAACAGAGCACTAAGCACATCTGGGCCAGAGCTTGCTTTGTGTTCCGCCTGTTTAGAGTAGGAGTGGAAGGCACACGAATCTATCTGCTCCTGCCCACATGGATGTAATCTAATGTGTGTTAGTAGCCATACTTGACATAGTGCAATGTCTTACAATGACAGATTCCTCTCTGCAGCTAAGCTATGACAGTAGCAGTGGATTCTTCTCCTGTACTTCCACCCAAGAATTTAACACGTGGCTTCTAATGCTAATGAATGAACTTTTGCTTCTAATCCCTCCATTTTACAGATCAAAAATGCCAGAAACAGGCAATAAAAGCCTGCAGCACAGCCAAGAACATCACCTTAATCTCCTGGCTTACTAAGTACGGCCTGCTGTTACATGCAGGAAGAAATAATGAGTGCATGGACAGACATCACCTTACAGCAACTGGTTGAGAAGCTGGAAGAAGTTACTGCCTCTTGTTCCTGCCCCACTCCCAGAGGGAATTACCTATTATGACAGAGCATCTAAATTCATGCCACTTGCTGCCAAGAAGAACAGCAGGGTTAGTTTAAATGGGTTTAATGGCTGATACAAGCTATCCCAGATGCTTTGCCTTCAGGTGATACAGAAAGTGCTCAAGCGCTGAGCACCGTGGCAGAAATGAGCTGCAATAAGCAGGGCAAAATGAAGGAGATGGGAGTGCACAGGGCTGGCCTCCGCCTTTCAGAAGCAGATATGACTGATCTGTCTTGGCTTAAATACTCCAGCCTTGCTTGAAGGACCTAGGTGTGAGAACAGTACAAAACATTGTGCAACCTGTGATCAGAGACAACCACCCTGTCCCATGACCATTCTTCTTGCTACACTCTTGTTTTCAGTCATGAAGCCTGAGAGTCCCAGCATGATATAAGAGAAACTACCATTGATTTGCTCCACATTCTGTACTCTCAGTATTTCTGCACCAGCTATCTTAATTTTCATTTCCACACATAAATTGTCTCTTCAGTACCCTCTGCTGTCTGTTCAATGCCATGTCGCTTTCAGAATAACAGCAGAGGTTTAGCTGTAGCGGCATATTTTTCCATCCCACTTCATTTAATTAAGCAAAAGGCTCAGGTGCTCCTGACTGCCTGTACGACTTATGGAGGGAGGCAGCCACCTCTGAAATGAAGTAGAGCTCTTCTGACATCTGAAATACCTTTGGGAATTGCCTGTTTCTCCCAACTGATGACATATTCCCAAAAAAAAGGTCTCTGTTATGTGCCTGAAGATAGATGGTATGGATTTGGCCTCAGATGGCCCACCCAGTTCAGACTGAAATGAGTAAAGCGTGAGTTCAAACAACTCATCTGCCTAAAGAACATGCATTTCTTGGGATTTTGGAGTTCTAGATCTAGAAACTGAACACATCTGGAGAATGATACTTGAAGAACAAAATGGGCTAGGTCAAACCACTGAGGACTCAATGAATGCTGATAGATCCACTAATCCACTACTTCTACAGATGCTCCTGTCCCACCTAATGAATTTTCCTGCTTCAGCCACAATTACACTAAGCTTCCTGAGATCAAGGTTTGGAACCCAGAATAAGGACGTATGTAAGCCTGGAGAAATCAGAAAACTAGAAGAGAAGGCTAATAAATCAATCTTAAAAGGCCTAGAGATGTGAAGCTATACAAGTATCTCCATGGAGCAGCCAGTTCTAGGCAGACCTTTTTAATCCTAATTAAACAATGAATTGACTCTCATAAAAAGCGTAAGTCCACCTGCAGTGAGAGCCTGACTTCTTTTCCTTAGAGTTTACATCTATCAGCATTTAGCCAGCCAACTGCATGTTTGTATTTAACTACCTGAACATCAGAACAATAACAAAATAATAACTTTAGTAAACATCCCACTGCACTCTCTTCAATTGTTCAGTCTCTCCTGAGCTGCCACAATTTCTTTTGATCACCCCATTAACTCTACATGTGAATTTTAGAAACACAGCTGCCATCCACAGTAAGTTTCATAATAAAATGGGAGTAGGTCCCAGTCACCTGGTAGTGATGTCAGCCTTTGTCTTGTCTGAATAATACCTCCTAAAGATTACAAAATGTCCCAGACTGGATAAAGCACACCCCAGAATCCAACCTGATTTCTAAAGGAGCTCTTTACTTCCAATAATGATTAGGAAAAACATAATGCTCTGAAAGAAGAAATCATTATCTGAACCACTGAAACACAGACAATTCAACTTAACACTGAAGATAAACTAATCTTAGAGACCATTTATACCCCATGTCTCTCCAAGTGACCACAAATTTCCACGTCTTTTCCTTTCACAGATATAAGTCAGCAATCAATATTAACGGACTTTTGAGGCACCCATATATGGAGAATAGCCCACGTAATTTGGCCAAGTGTCTCTGTCAGACGTCTTTGCCACGTGAATGCCTAGGACCTAAGTAAGGTGCATTGTCAAGCTCTGTTACCTACCTTCTGCACCAATTGACACAAGTTTCACTCCTTTGCTGGCAATATAATCCAGAGCTTTGTTGACATTAGCAATTTTATGGAAGCGCATCTTCCCTCTGTCTGGTTTCGGTAGTCTTTCCCCTGCAGAATAACAAATGTAATGTGTTTATTGTTACATACACCTGGCTACAGACACCAAGCAATTAGAACTCAAGAGTGAATGTGCCCTGAACACTGTCTAAAAGTTAGCAGTTATTTTAACAGGTATTTTTCTGAAAGCATGTCAAACAGCTTTGAACAAAACCCCAAGGAGAAAGTTCAAATGTTGAAACATCTGACTTAGATCTTTCTTGATACAGTGGTAAAACCAGAGTAAAATGTTTATCTTTGCCCTAAATATCTGAGAGACAGGTGAGTGCTTCCTGCTACTCAACTTCTAGCTCATTGCTTCTGTCTGTGTTAGAGTACCTGAATATTAAGAAGGCAGGATGTGTTCCCTGTTTTGAATAGTTAACAATTTTTGTTCTTTAAGAGTATTTCAGTTAGCATGCTGTAAATACATAGAAAACCTCACTTTAGCCAACCTGAGATAACTTCCAAGAGGAGCATCAGTTTGAGGCCATTTCTGAAGTCCTCCTCAATGTTCTCAATCTGCGTGCCTGCTTTCCTGAGGTGGGAATTGCACCACGCTGTAAACGTCTGTAATAATAATTAAAACAAAATATTTATCAACAAGGCATTTTCTAAAACAATTGCTAAGCCATGGGAGTAAATGCTGCATCTGAGATTTCCACTACTGCCGTATAAATTTGAATGTCCAACTCTCATGCATTTTTTACATGTTGCTGAGTTCAAAATTCTTATCCCAGATGTTCATGAAGATGCAAAGAATTACTTGATTAGAAGCAATATTGTGATAGATTCTGCTCATAAATGCATCCTAAAAAAAGATCTGCACATAAAGGCAAAAGTTTTCTAATAGTTATTACTACTCTTAACATTTTATGAGCACGTAACTTTACGTTGGGACTTATATGCTACACATTCTTCCTGAAAAGAAAGATTGATATGGCATAAAGAAAGCTGCGTGAAAGTAAAATGGAGGCAATAGCAAGGACAGAAGCAAAAACTTCTACTACTTGAACTCATGTCATGATAAACAGTTCTTCTACAGATTATCTATGGCAGGGGCAAATAACATGCATTTCTCACAGGCAAGAAGTTGTGAGAACACTCTTCAGAATGAAGTAACTGAAGAGAGACTTCTCTTACTTGCAACTACAGTGAGAAACAGAACTCCTTTTGAAAACATGAACAATTAGAACGGATTTTGAAAGCTTACAATAATTCCAGTGCAGAAGTTTCACATTCAGACCTTGCAGACACAAGCTGCCTTACCAACTCTTTTCATTTTTAACTGTATAATCTTTAGAAAACTGCTACAACTTGATGAAACACACAAATGCAGATACTTAAGTCTGGAGGGTAAATAGGACACAAAAGCAAACATGCGCATTTCTCTCCATGGAGAATAACCAAGTCTGCTTTTACTTGCAGAGAAAAGCAAAACTAACTCCATTGATCTAGACAGGTCATATACATGTTACCTTTTTGAATGAAATCAAAATATGGGCTAGTAGTAGTTGTAGAAATGTAGTTGTAGGCTAGAAAAGTAGTCGGCTAGAAATGTAGTTGCTAGAATTAGCCTGTTTCAAAATGCTCATTACTTCTCAACCTTCTGACAAATTCTCCTTGCTTTTCAGTTAAGATACAGAAAACAAATTTACTAGGTATTTCACCAGGTATTTAACTCTAGATATATAACAAGGCCATACATTTTGGTAAATTAGACTTCAGCTACTTAAAATTGTCAGATATATGGAATTCCTCTTCCTTTGCTATTTCAAATTACCATGATTTTAAATATTATTACCATGATTACCGTGGTAATAATATTGCCTTATTATAATATACAATATAATTTTAATATTGTTACCATGATTAAAAATATTTAATGTAAATAGTTTAAAAAAATAAAATATATCCTAAATCTCCATTGTCAATATGAAATTTCCTTTGTCCTCTTTTCTTGCCTGTTTTTTTAAACTGTTTAATTCCTGATCTCTCAAAATAAGAAAGTCAAATAGATGAAGGCAAAAACTTTCCCTGAAACTGAATCTTGTAAATTTTAGACAGATTTCCTACCTTAGGAAGATATGGATTGAATTTTTAAAAATGTCCTATTCTTAAAAATGCAACTTTCTGTTAAAGAATAACATTCTGATTGTCACTGGGTTATACTCAGTTTATGCAAAGAATTTATGTGCAGCTTGCTGGGCTCTTTTCTCAGAGCTTCTACAGTAACAAGGAACAGCCTGTTCTATCCACTTCTATGCAATTGAAAGGAAGAAGCGAGAAGTGCTATGGATATGGGGGAGCTGTGCAGTGAAATCCCTAATTCTCTATATTCAGAGAAAGAGAAGAGAAAAAAACAGTATGGGAAGCAGATCTGGGCAGAGTTTCTGCTGACCTGCAGAGGATGAGCTGCAAGTAGAGGCATAAAAAAATCTTTCCTTTTACAGATGAAGTATAGCTGCAGCTGAAGCATCTCTGCAAATCTATCCATTTTAATAAAGGGATACTAGCTTGAAAAGCAGTCACTCAGGAAGGTAAAACTTTCCTCATTTTAAGGTATCTAGCTTTACTGAGCTCATGAGAGACCCGGAACCAGTGTATCAAGCAACACAACAGAGATACCAGGCACCTCTACCCTCAGGGTTCAACATGATGGAGTCTCAGGATAGTATTTGGTTTGGATCGTTATAGGGGTAGGATCCAGTTTATAAGATTGATTTGTCTGCCTCAAGCAGTACCTTGTTCTAGTGATATGTATCTAGAAAGGCTTAGCACCACATTAAGTCATTTGTTAATACCAAAAAATTATAACAAGTATCCTTGGAAGGAACGATATTATGGTAATACAGAAAAAACTGCTGAAAGAACTCGAGGGTAAATGCACATGAACCTTGCATGGCAATTTGGCAAAAATATCAGAAAACTGAACCAGTAAATGAACGAGCCTTTCACAAATTAATCTTAAGTGATGTGCTTATCTGCAGATGCTATTGCAGTTTGTAGGATTTTTCCAGCACATCATGCTAAACTCAACAAGGAATTTGAAGAAAAACCTCAGCCATTTTTATCTCCTCTTTTAGACATTTATGGTGAAAGTTCTGACCCTGTACTACTCAAGTAAATGAGCTTTCCCCAGTTTTCATTTAATTAACAGTTTAATGGCAATGACCACACCAGTTGAGCAGTCTTGAAATACAAATCAGATTCCTACTGTGAAGAAAGCTACTTCTCAGTTTCTTAAGAAAAAATGGAACCAGGCACTCCTTAGCTTATATATGTATATATAGATATATATATAAAAGCAAACTAGAATTTTGTCCACTTCTAATTTCACTGTGGTCCTCTACTTTGCCCCTACAACAGCTGATTCAACTTACTGGATGTCGCACTGCTAGACACACAACATAAGTTCTATCCAAAGATCACAAAGTTTTCATGTATTTTAAACAGTTTCTCTTGAAAACAGACATTTTTTATGGCACTGAATTTGCTGAGAGACAAACTCTCTTCTCAATCCTGTTCATTTTATGAAGACACTAAGCAACCAGTGTTGCTATGATATAAACAAGGAAAAGATGCTACTAGTGCTGAGTCAAGGTGTTTTCAATAAACAGTTTGATGACAGTCACTGGTTTTATGGGCTGCCTTTTTCTATCTCCAGGTTATTTAAGATTCTTTCCAGTAGCATTGGGGTTTGTCATCAACATTGTAGCATTTTGAAGGATAAATTTGGAATTACCTACAAAGCCTCCATTCATAAGAAGTTCCGCTGAAGCACTACTGTGTGTAGATTCTTTACTTAGACTATCTGTATTTAGATAGCCTAGATTATCTTCTATATATTGAATAAGAGATTTAGATCTTTTATATAGACCATAGTTGCTCAGAGCTTTCTGTTTTACCAGTGCACCAGATCATGAAATGGTGCTATGCCCTTATGACAGTTGTCGTGAGCCTCATGGGAAGTGTTGCTGCAGTACATTACAGAAGACTCTCAGCATGTGCTTCGTAGCTTGGTGCCTTCCAAACTGGCTTATTTTCCTGGGACTAAACATGGCTACAGGAATGCTACTTAAGGAAGTGTTTACTGTGTTTCAGTGATGCAACCCATAAGTGACTCTATTAAAGTGACTGCAAAACTTAACTTGCAAATTCTAACAGTTTCCACAATCCACATTTTATTTCACCCTCATCCTTCTATTCTTATTGTGACACCACTTGTTCTCACTGCTTTGGCTTTAACTAACAATTCTATTCATAGCTATTAAGAAACAATTCAAAGCACGTTTAAGTCATGGAGATCAAGATACAGCCAGCATATAGTACCCTGCAAATTTGTAATCCACGGAGATTTAAAAGCTATTAAATGACTTAGACAATGCAAATTCCTTTTTCTGCTGAACTGTACAGCACATTTCAGAATATCAGATTGCCCAGAGAAACAAGGCAGGACAGAAGGCACCAAGCTGAATACCAGGAAGGATACAAATAAGTGCCTAGAAAACTAGACATTTCTTTTTATAATGTATTTACCATGGGTAGCTCTACTAATTTTAAAAATAAATAAAATTTTCTCCCTTCCAAAGTTGTTACTACAGAAGAAACTTTGCTGGTGTTCTTAGATGAGAGTACACAGAAGAAAGGCTGCGGGGCAGGAAGCCAAAGAATTTGCAGTCCCACAGGTATATGTTCTCTTAATGCACTATTGTCCACTGCTGTCACAGCTCTACTTTGGAAAAGCTAGCTCTAGAAAAGGGAGCACAGCTTATGTTCTCTGCCCACTAAGCCTCATTATGAAGACTGGCAATAGCATATTCTCCATAATTTGGATTCATAAAGCTGTGACAGCAAAGTGTGTACCTGAGGGATAAAAACCAAACAAACCATACCTGGTAATTTACTCAGGCCACTTAATTTTACATGCCCTTAACAAGTAGAAGTGCAACCAACGGGCAGAAATAGAAGATATCCCTAATCAATTATCAATCAACGGCAGCTAATGCCAAAAAAATAGTAGGGTACACCCACTCTGTGCAAATATTTTTACACATTATTTTACACAATAAAGGACATGCTTTGATGGAAAAAGTGATATCTCTAAGAGATTAATTCTCCTACACTCCTGAGTAAACCCACACATCATTTTTATGTGAGTGTAATGATAACTTACTTTTGGTAATGCTTCAAAGCCAGAAAACAAGATGCTATAATACTAATTTTCATACGTGCATATGATAATAGGGATACAGAGAATTGAGAAGGCACTGGTAACCATCCTCTCCAAAACTGTAACCCATCGGTTGGCCACAAGACAACTTGTTCCCCCTGCTGAAGATTCAGGGTAAGTTTGGCACCTATAGCGAGTCCAAAATACGCATCACCAAAACAGCTGCATACCCTGCATGGGGACATGTACAGGGTACATTTCAGGAAGATCCATTTACTTGCCCTCAGAATTGAAACTGAGAAGTGGATCCAGCCCAATAAAGGATTGCAGACGTGTATCCTATTTAGTACTTACATCTCATAACTCAGTTCTCTCGAGTGCCAATCAGTTTCTGTTTGCTATAATATTTACAAGTTTTAAAATACTGATTTTAAAAGGCATGTGTCTGCCCCTACCAAAAAGGCTACTAGCCCACATGAGTCATTTGGGTTTGAGTTTCTAGACTTTCTGTAACATTTACATAAGAAAATACAGACAAAATCCAATTTTTACCTATGAGTTATGAAAAATATTGCATTTATAGGAAACTTAATACTTCCTGTGTCTGCTAAGTAAAGCAGAAGCACAAGCCATTTTAAGCGGACCTTAAATTCTAATACCCAGGGCAGAAGACACTTGAAGAAAATTGACTTCAAATGTAAACACTGAACACACTTGTTTATATACATATGTGTCACCCCTAATTAGCTCAGTCTGATAGAGTTGTTTCTTAAAACTCTGCTTTACAGCTCTTCTTCTAAAGTATTTTTCCTCTCTAGCTGAGGGTCTTCATTACTACTAGGCTAAATGGGATACAGTGATTCACTCTGTAGCTATATGGAACATTACTGGGCTCTGAGCACAGGGCAAGGGTGTTACAGAAAGAGCTCTGCCAGAACATTCCCACTAGGCCAGACTGAGGTTCCCCCTTGAAGAATTTCCCATCTGTCAGTTATCCATGTTTTAAAATGTAAGTTGTGAACCTGCAACATGATCTCCGAGCTCATGTAACCACACAGTGCTCTAAATACTGCAGGATCAGGGCTTTTCTCTGGGCTTAGGATAGGGTCTGTGTTGTCCCTCATTCTCTTAACTATTTAATTCTGCTCCCAAAAGAAGGGGTGTGATGGTGACACAGAGCAGAAAATTGCCCACACTTTATTAACCAGCTTGATCTGAACCAATGACTATATATGGTATCTTTTAGATGTTCCTAGAACATCTAGACTGGCTGCAGTTTTAGCATATTAGGTGCAATAACATATTTTTATGAATCAAAAATAAATATACCTTTACATTTTACTTGTTGGTTTGAATTATTATTAACTGTCCCCTTGCTCTTATTTCCCCTTGCTTTAATGCATTGGTACATGTTATTAAAAAAGCTGGAAGAACTATAAAAGGAGGGGTGTAGTTCACTAGTACAACTCAATCACGCCAAAACACTTGGTAGACAAAATGGGATTTTGAAACAGAGCACACCAAAAGCACAGCAAAAACTCAAATGAAGCACAGTGAAAGGATAGTGAAGGATGATATGAAGGCTAAGGTAGAGGAAATGTTTACTGTGTTCCAAAACATCTTGAAAAGGAAACCATCAAATCATAGGCAGTTATGTTGAAACCAAATTCCTGGGAAGAAGAGAGAGGGTAACACAGAACTGGCTAAAAAAGAAATCAGTAGAAGCTTTATCACAAGCCCCTCAATCCAAAGATGGGGAAAGCCCTCCCTGCTTAACCACATCCATATATATAGCTGAACAGATGGTGTCAGAGATGACACACTACCATACTCTGCACTGTCTGCAGATCTGCTCTAGTAACTAACGGAACTTCCAGTTCATAGAACCATAGAATGGTTTGGGTTGGAAGGGACCTTAAAGGTCATCTAGTTCCAACCCCCATGCCATGGGAAGGGACAACTTCCACTAGACCAGGTTGCTCGAAGCCCCATCCAACCTGGCCTTGAACGATTTCAGGGATGGGTTGTTTCATCTACAACTTCTCTGGGCAACCTGTTCCAGTGCCTCCTCACCCTCACAGTAAATAACTTTTTCTAATATGTAATCTAAATCTCCCCTCTTTCAGTTTACAGCCACTCCCCCTTGTCCCATCACTACATGCCCTTGTAGAAAGCCCCTCTTCAGATTTCTTGTAGGCCCCTTTAAGCACTGGAAGCTGCTCTAAGGTCTCCCAGGAACCTTCTCTTCTTCAGGCTGAACAAGCCCAACTCTCTCAGCCTGTTTCCCCAGGAGAAGTGCTCCAGCCCTCTGATCATCTCTGTGGACCTCCTCTGGACCTGCTCCAACAGGTCCACATTCTTCTTATACTGGGGGCCCCAGAACTGAATGCAGTTCTCCAGGTGGGGTCTCACATGAGCGGAGTAGAGCAGAAGAATCACCTCCCTTGATCTGCTGGTCATGCTTTCTTAATTTTATCATCCACAGGAGACATTGACAAAGAGATGCATTCATCACACAGGACACTACACATCTTGGTAGCACCCTGCAATTTGCTTGCATGGAAAAGCATGGGGAGACCTCAGTCCTTACAAAGCAGGTGGCCTAATCCTATCAGATTCTAGGGTTTCCTGTAAAACATGCAACCCCCTCCCAGCACTGAATGATTGCACGTCTGTTTAACACTGCTGACTATTAACTAAAAAAACAGAGCATGTAAATATCCCTCCAAGAATAATTTGGCAAGGCTGAACCCCAGTAAATGTCAAGAAGATTATTGAGCCTTTTGTTACAAAGCGAGTGTTGTTCTTTTTGTCAGAAGAGACAAGAAAGGTTACAACGTCCCATTGGTCTAAGATGGAAAAAAACTCAGGCGGCAGCAAGATGTATGGGAAATTCAGTATGGGTCACTGTCCTCACCTCAGTGAGTTTTCCTTAAAGGAAGAACAGGAAGGAAAAGAAGGAAGATAAGAGGTTTCACAAGGTGTTTGGAGGGATTAAACCAGTTAAAACATTGTAGGGTTTATTAGGAGTTGACACATAATATCTTTATTGTATCACCTAAGATAGCTGGAAAGATAGAGAAGTTTTCAGCACATACGCTCATTTTATGTATGAAAGAGAAATGTCAGACAAAGTATGAAAACTGAGGTTTCAGACAAGTCGGGACTTACATGGACCATCAGTATAATGGTACAACAGGTCTATTCCCCTTCCTTTTTCATTACTATTGATGACACCTGTACATGAAGAGTTTTGCATGTGCAACTTCTCAAAATACATGTAGCACCACAGGGTTGTCCACTTCTGTGTTTATATCAGTTTAAAATAATTCTGCCTATTTAAAATGTATTTTCAATCAGAAACATTGATATTTTAGAAGTAAGAGCACATGCAATGTTTAAAATCCTATTTGAAACTAAAAAGTGTTCAGATCTGAGGTACAATTCTGGTCTAAGTCTACTTTTCATTTTTGGAATTTCAAGAACCACCCAAATAAGAGAACCCTGCTCAGGAAAATAACACAGAAATAAAAGAGGCAATTACAATCTTTAGTAAAAGCATGGGTATGTTTTTATCTTGCATTACAAAAAACTGCAAGACATCTTTACTTGTTCTTATTTTTACAATATAACTTCAATGTTTGCAGAATCCAATCTTATATTTGAAAAATTAAACTTCCAATGACAAGCAAGAAAAAACATATGTTGTGCTACCTTTCTAAACCTGCATTTTGGTACATGCATGCCCTCTCCTCATGACTTTGCCTATCTAGCCATTCTTCCTAGTTCCACTAGTTAAGCTAGAGCATTTTAAAGGTCCCTCCACCAGGACTCTACAGAAGCAGATCTCATTTATGTCACATAGCTAAACTGGTTGCAGAAGAAGAGAGCTATTTATCTAAAAGTAAAACTAAACACAAAACCATATGAGGGGGCGAAAGGAATGTTTAGCAAGTCAGCGTGTATATTCCTACTAATGGTAGGTAATGGCTCACTATTAAGTAGAAGGGCTTATTAAGTACGCTTCTGTAGGAATCTGCCCTGAAGCATTTCCTATAGTACACTTTACTTACTCATTTAGATGACAGAATAGAGTGTTTGTTTATAACATTTGAATATGACAGCAAAATGATGACTCTGTGAGCACGTTTCATGATAGAGCTACAATTCAAACTAATCTTGACAAATCAGTGAAATTATCTGAAGAAAGCTGAATGCAGATGAGCAACAAGTCTTAAGTACCGCCCTCCTCCAGTAATAAGTAAGTGCAAAAACACAGGATGGAGAACTGCAGGCAGGGCAGTAGCACTGAAGAAGAGGATCTAGGAGTAACAGTGGATCACAACCTAACTTGATAAAAAAATTGTTGTACTGTTGAAAAGGCAAATACAATATTGGAATGACTGAGTAGAAGAATGATGTATCAACATCTGAAGTATTTTTTCCAATCTCAGTGCTGCAAAGAGATTAGCTGTAATATTGTCCCCTCTTTTGGGCATGAAATTCAGGAAGAACATGAACCAGTTGGAGAGAAGCCACGAAACAGTCACGAAAAGAATAAAATTCTAGAAAACTTCATCTATGAATAACAGAACCATTGCATGGATTTAATCATGAGGAGTTTGAAAAGAGAGTAATATTTGTCTCAAACATTTAAGAAGTCTCAACAAATAAAAGAATACACTGGTTTTCTGTGTTCACTGAAGATAGAGCTTGAGATAGACAGTGACAATCTTAAAAAAACTATGAGGAAAATTCAGATTCATTTTTAACTCTAGAAGCAGTGACCTACTGGAAGAGATCGGCTGGGTGAATGAGAGCCCTTTTTCTTGGACATCATCAAGAATGAGTTGGATAAACGTGTCAGGAACAGCATGAGCATATTTGCCTCTGCCTGAGAGTAGGACTAAATTCTTTCCCAGTCATACTTTCTATGATGTTCATGGAAGATTCTCATCCTAATTGACATCTACACTGCAGTCTTGAAAAGGGAGAATAGGCAAGAAGACTCCTTTCAGATTCTGTGGCTGAGAAGCCCTAAAACTTAGTTATATAGTTATATATATATATACACAGATCCAAAGGCCCCAGAATAAGAAGTCATTCAGCAGCAGAAGCAGCAGAAAGCTTCTCTCTTTTAGGAATCCAAGCACTTGGAATGCAACAGATAGCTGTAAATTTTGTTTCTGTCAGCATGTTCTTTGTGTGGTGATCCCCATTTTCATCTCCTACTTTCATACGAGCCCCTAATGCCCCTTCACAAAAAGAAAAAAAAAAAAAAATTGGAGGAAATTTGTCAGTTGGAGAAACAGAAAGTAGAAGGGTGAAGGCAGAGAATAATAAAAAAAAAGAAAAAGGAAGAATCAAAATCAATAGGCAGCAGAGTGTTCATGGAAAGTTAAACAAACCAAATTAAAACCAAAGTGGATTCAATGATCTGTTCTATGGTAGACACATTTCCCAAGGTCTGTATTATGATCCTGGAGAAGCGTTCCTGACACTTGTGTTTTCTCCCTAGCTTTGTGACAGCCTTTAAGTAATTTAAGACTGGAATTTTAAAAATGTTTTTGTCTTAAATGCTGAGTATTTTATGACCCATGATTCTTCATATGGGACTATAAGCTTAATGGCTTAACGGCAGATGTCAGCCACAGCTGAGTACTTTTAAGTGTCCCACTTCTGTATTCAAGGATAATGAGAATAATAAACCCTCCATATTCCACAGCACTATTGTGGGCGAAAATTCACCATTACTTTTGAGATGCTCAAATACTACCCTTAAAAAAGCTTAATAAAGAAATAGTAGCAAGAAAGCTGACAAAACTATAAATATCTTGTAATTAAAGAACTTTAATCAGAAACAGAACCTACTGTGAACAGATGGAAAACAACACGTAACAATTACCAACATCTTCAACGTCTGTTCTCAGTCATCCAAAGTAAATTCTACATTTAAAAATCAAAGCTAGGTGTTTAGCATGAACCAGTTACCTACTCCTGTAAATCTAGTTGCTTGCTACTTATCTTTCTCTCCTTAAACTCTTAGTGTATTATGAAATGTACCACCCACTTAAGTATGGAGAAAGAAGTCGCTCAGTGAACTGTTACAGGAGACCAATGTCTGTGACTAATGCCACAGATGCAATCTGAGAAAGCATTTTCACGTACAGAAATTGTTTCACCTCTAGGCTGAAAAGTCACTGTCCCTACCTCTCACTAATAAGGTCAGTTTTGGGCACCTCCAGTGAAGCTGCCATTTCTGGTGGTTTAAGTGATGGGGACACCTGTCCCCTGGAGAGCTAAACCGAGAGTACAACTCACCTCATAGACATTACCAAACAGTCTGCGTGTGTTAGCAACCTTGTCACTTATTCACCTGGCCCGAGTTCAAAACACTGACCTAAAAGTGAAAGGTTCCCCCAGCCATGCATTCTCAACCAATAAATTACAAGTCCATCTTCAGTACAAGATTATCTTTCATCGTGAATTGGGGGTAGGAACTATTAGAATATTCTGCTCGGTAGGCTTTGCAGTACTGAGACCTTTAATTAATATTGTCACTGCTTTGCAAAGCAGTGACAAATTCATGGGGTTTACAAGTCAGCCTTCTCTTGGACATGAATGAGTATTTTCGCTGTAAAGTTTGTTCATTCACATCATATGCATGAATCCTTGAGGAAATATGGTCACAAAGAGCTTCCAGGCAATACTCTTCAAGAACCCTTTGTCCAAATGGGAATGTCAGGCTGTATTACAGCAGCCCTTGGTAATTCATTCTAGCTAGATGGAGTAACAGGGAGCAATCCACTGCTGCTTGCAATAATCTTACCTCTTCATCTTCAGTAACAATATGCATGGCATCATTTACAGTTATACACTACCTTTCTGATAACTTTACCTTCTTTGCCTTTTACGTAAAAAACCAGGTATGTTAATACCTTGTCATAACAGAATTTATATCCGGATTAATACCTTTTGGATTACATACCATTATTCAATGCATTAAAATGCTCAAGGTACAAGATTAGCACTACAAAATGATAAATAAATGGTATAATCTACGAAGTAAACATGAAGTTCTCAAATCACAAACAAATTTCTAAGAGCCCTCATATTAGATTGCTTTCTCTAATGAGAGTGAAAAGACAGACAACGAGTAAAGACTCTACGTTTGAGTTCTTGCTCTTCCACGGCTTTTTGTACAACTTCTTTCAAGGAGTAAAACCACTTCTGTCCAAAATCTTTACCCCACAGTAGAGGTGAAATGTAAATATGCCCCATGGACTCAAGAGTTCTAACTACAGAATTAGGAGGGCGCTGTTCATCTCTCAAATTGATTGTGTGGCATTTTACAGTCTGATGTATATTTTGCAAATTTAAAATGCTGTAGCAAGTGAAAAAACTTTACTCTCACAAGCCTCAAAAAATAAATATTGGTGGAAAAAGTATCTGTGAATCAAACATATTCAGAATACAGTTCTTGAATGGGATTAAAGCTTTAAAACCAAAACCAAACAAAAAAGGGAAATACTGGAACAATTCAAGCATGAAGTTTTGCATAATCTATTTTTGGTCAAGGATTTTGTTTTCTTTTGTTTTCTGATGTTGATTTTGTATTCCCTTGAAGGAAAAGTTTATGGACATGCTGATCTCTTTCAATAGGCCATATTTCTAGCATTTAATAATTCAACAATTAACAGATCATGGTAGATTTGGGGGTTTTTTACATTCAACTGCCAAATTTTGCTCTTCAAACTGTCTCCTACTGAAATCTACAGAAATAGAGCAGCATTGCCCACAAGGACTGTACCACAGTGCTCCCACACAGCATGGCTGGGAGTGCACAGCATCCAGAACCTCTGAGGACTCCCAACTATTTGCATGGCACAACAGTATTTTCCTCTAATAGGGTAACCTAACTTTAGAGCATACTAACAAAATAGTCTCTGTTCCAATACACTGCACTTTTCAGACCTTGAATTTACACTAGAAAAACAAGTAATTCTAACTTTGCAACATGAAGTAGTATGGCTATAGCAACTAACACCTTACACAGCACTCCTGATGACTTTACACCACAAAACTTTACAGTGCATATCTACAAATAAATCAGTTCATACCCAGTTGTATAGATTTGCCAATGCACAAAGTTGAGTGCAGCAAAGAAACATTGCACACATTTTTATAAAACCTTTAATGGCCTCTATCACCCATGCATTTATATAGAAATATTTGTATCCCATAAAGTGCTGCCCAAGAGTTACCTCTCCC
This sequence comes from Nestor notabilis, assembly GCF_000696875.1. Lineage (NCBI taxonomy): Eukaryota > Metazoa > Chordata > Aves > Psittaciformes > Psittacidae > Nestor > Nestor notabilis. Next base: position 12,414 of record NW_009926873.1, on the reverse strand, counting down.
CAGCCAGTCAGGTAGGAAACTAGGGACCTAAGCAGGGAGCTTGCAGAGCAAATGTAGATTCTGCTAGAAAGTACTGATGCATGCTCCCATACGTATCTTTCATGCATCCTCTCTCTCTTGCTCTGTACAAGTTTGTGAACAAAATCAAAACAACTCCTGATACTTTTGAAGGCATACTCCATCAATGGAACAGTGAGCTATTTGCATTCTGGTGCTTTCCAGCTTGCTTCTGAGCAGTGATATTTGGGGGGGTCTCACTGTAACGAGTAGTTAGACACAGAACTATATTTAAGGCACATTTTTTGGCTCTAACTACTGAAAAACTAACAAACATGGGATAGAGAAAGGTACTTGGTATGTCATGGAACCAAAATACACACAAAAAGTCAAACTATTATAGAGTCAAAAGAAATTCACTCCTTGCTACATGGCTAAAAAGGAGCTAATTCTGGAGCACCACCTTCCATGCTCAGCATTTCTACTTCAAAAGAGTATCAACAAACTAGAAGGCATCTTCAGAAAAGGATTCAGACTGAAAATGCCAGCAGGTTTGGAGGAAACTGTTTCAACAATGATAAAAGATTTGCGACGAGTTATTTTTCTCTGTTTTTTTTCTCCCCCTCTATATTCTTTTCCAACTGGCCATGTCTTTGCTATTATGGAACAAACCCAATCTCCGTTATATTTGCCTCTTCCCCATGGAGAGTTCAAATCAACTATAGGTAAGCCAAAAATGGTCTTGAATACTGTGTTGGATCTGAAAAGGACAAATCTGCAAGTATGCTGTAAAGGTGGAGTCTGTGCCCTTTATACTGCCTGAGGCTTTCTCTCAAGTATATTAAACAAAGAAGATGCATTACCACTACCCTATCAGTGCCAAATGAGCTTTCTTATAAAGAGATCATATCTTCTATTCTTTCCAGTCTCAGGACCTTCTTCCACCAGCTGTGGTCTACAGTGCTCCTGTACCCAGACAGTGCTGGCTACCATTTTTGTTTCAGCAGATACATATTTAAATAACCAAGTACTATTTAGAATGAGATGAAAGAAACATTCACACATTATAGTATGGAAGGAACTAAAGGTATGCTCTCTGGAAATAGAGGGATTTATTAATGTAGGTTAATCCAGGATTTAGTTGACTGGATTTCCAAAAGTCTTTCCCTTGCTTTCTCTGTTGATTTTCTTCACCATGCTGTCTTTATCCAGTAATTATATACTACATTGCCAGGTAAGTAAGCAAATCTATTGTAAATTGGTCAATATAGTCAGAGCGAGTTAAAAGTATGGTCCTATTTATCAACATTCTTTAAAACACTTTCATAATCAGAAAAGCCTGTCTTCTAACTGAAAAAACTAAAACAGATTTTCAATTCCACACACACCAACACACATCTTCAAGTCCCTGACATTAATAAATGATGGGAAAGGAATGTCAATAATCAGAACTCATAATATTTGCATAGAAATTGCCATTTTTGCTCTCTTTTATTTAGTACATTTGAAGATCACTCAATGTAGTTTCACTTGTAATCTAAACTAAGGTTTCAGCTGAGATTCTTCTACAGAAAGGAAAACCTCATGTGTTAATTCCCAATTATGCAACAGAAAATTCTTCTATGACATATATGCCCGGTCACTCATTGCAATATTTCTCAGTATACAAAGCATACAATCTGTCTGTAATTTCTTTACTACTGTAACTAATGATTAAAAAAAATACCAATTTTTATTTCATGCTCATTTTAAAAATCTTTTTTAAAAGAATTTTGTAACTTCTGCTGTTCAAGATACTACGTAAACATATTGGGTTGATTTTTTTTTTAACTCTATTTTTTTTTTATGAGGCATTAGCTACAGAGTAATATTTTCTAAACTATTTTAAATATCCTGTAAACCAGCAGACTTTCAGAAAAATTCTGGAGTTCCTAAATAATTTCTAGTGAGGTTCAAGTTCCTAAATTACTGAACTTTTCTAAAAAAAACCCAAACAAAACACAAACCAAAATAAAAAGCCAATCATTACTCAGGATCTTCGGATGGCTTGATTACATAGGAATATGAAATTTAACTAAGTAACCTGTTCTCAAGCACTTAGCTAAGAACAGATGGGTAAACAAACAAGGATGGCTGTAACTGCTGAAAGCATAAACACCCGTGTTTTAGACAGCACAGTGTGATAAGCAAACTGCTCTGTCAATTAAACACCCAGTTCTTTGTTCATAGCATATCTGTCCTTAACAGAAGCCATGCTGGGACTGTGCCTGGTCATGGAAATAAAGGCCATAGGCAAAAAGAAAGCAACTTCAGCCACATGTATGGTGTTTTGTTTGTCTTTTGGTACCAATGTCAGATAGATGGTAAGTGCATTATACATAATATGTTCACACACAACTTGTGAGGCTGCACTGCAAACTACCTTATAAAGTGGTAAGAACAGTGAGGGTTGCTTCAAATTTCTTCAATGATCTTGTATATAGTAGAAGATCATTGTACTGAAATGAATGAAGGGGACCAGAAGTCTATGGACAGGAGTAGAGTCAAAAGTGGTCAGTTGCTCCACCAAAGAAAATGCATGGTGGAACTAACACTCCAGAGTACAGCTGGAGATAAACTTGGGCTATAGAGGTTTTCCATAGCCTGAAGAGACTCCTCTAGCTGAAATAACACCCCAGAGCTGCACAATCATTTATATATCTTTTTTTATTTGTATTTAGTTCAGCTGGGTACCAATTTTCTTCATATTAAAGATTGCAATGTCTCAAGTCGTGCAGCAGTGAAAAGCTGCACTGGTGCCAAGACTGAACATAAAATGGAGTTAAATAAAACTACCGCTTAATGCTAGATGTGAGGCCTTTCTGTGAGTGCCAAAATAGCAGGCTGATTCTCAGAGGTGCAAAATAGACAGAAGTTCCTCCTGACGTCAGTGGAAATGCCTGGGTGTTCAACACCTATAAAAAATACGAGTGTTTCCTTAGATACTTAAGGAATAATCACAGATGCTAATTTTAGACTAGGGGAGTCACTTTCCACAGACTCCTGCTATCGCAGTGGGGGTGAGCAAGGTTTTTCTAGGGGATCTTCAGAGTAGAAGCCATCTGCTCTAAATTAGGTTCTGCCATTTATCAAAATAATGGATGGCTGGACTGATTTGCTTACTGGCTTTTGAAGAGAAGTAAGAACAAGCATCAGATTTCAAGTGGAAGGATTCTGACAGTTAACAACAGTTGAGAAGAAGCATTTGAAGTAAATGGAAAACCTTACCCATACCAAGTACAGTAAACACTTAGCACTGTCATCTGTAAAGCCAGCACATAGGTATTACAACCACTATTTTTGAGATGAAGACACAGAGAAAAGGATATGTCCTTATAACTCAAAAGCAGGGAAATCCAGGACCAGACATAGGAGCATCAGAGCCCATTCTTGCACTTAGGACGTAAGTTCAGGACTAATTTTCTCACCTGTTAGCACGCACAAGTTAAGGTACAAATATACAAACTAACTAAACATTAGCCAGAAAACTGCTGGCTTCTGCTTCCCTCTGGACAGGCTTTCTAAAGAATGAAGTGTATTTCCACAGCTACCATCCTAAAAGATGAACATTGCATTTCAAAGTCTTCTGCGCCTATCTCTGCAGATGCTCTGTTTCTGCAGAGCAGTAACACCTGGCCTGTAATCATTTCATACCAGTAATTTGAAGATTACTAGGACCATGCCATCTTGATCTGTATTGAAGAGTTACTGATACTGCCAGCAGAAAGAGCAACTACAGAATATGTACAGAAACAGTCATAGAGGGTGATCACACCATTGTGTTTGCTAGTTAAATGATGTGGAAAGAGGTAACTTACATCTTTAAATATCTGCCCAATTTCTACCAAATTCTAGTAATCAGGTAGAAAAGGAGCATTGTATAGCACCTGTATAGTTATGATCAGCTTTACACATCAAGTCTCTCGACATGAATCATATTTAAAACCAACAAATCCAGTGATATTATAAGAAAAAAAGTCACGTACTCTTTTCACAGCATTTCATTAAACGATGTTCTTCAGACACTGATAAACTGAAAATCACCCCAAACTACTACGAATGAAATTCAGTTTAGGATGAAATGGGGTGCTTGATGTGAATGCATTCTCCTCCTGGTATCAGCTGAGACTAAAGGATGCATAACTATAAAAGACACATTCCGGGCCAGCAACTTCACTGCTCACAGTAGAGGAATACCACATCAGTTACACATTGTTTATCCTGACAATTAGAGTTCTGAAGAAACTATGCTTGGCAGTAAAGCTATCTAAAACAACTCAACTTTGCCAACTGTGTAAGCATTTTTGTATTTGTTTGCTTGCAAGGATATAAAATAACATGTGGGAGGGATGTCTTTTTACTGGGGACAAAACTAAGCAGCGCAAATTTTCACCTAATTCTATTTCACTGACATGCTGCTTCGTGCATCACATCCCTCTGCAGTTCAGATACAAATCCAATGCATTCTTCTGTAAGCAGGCTCTGCAGTACAACTTCTAAAATACTACCAATATCATAGAACTATAGAATGGTATGGGTTGGAAGGGACTTAAAGATCATCTAGCTTCAACCTCCATCATTCACAACTGAAGAAAATCCTAATGCCCAGTCACACTGAAATTAATTCAGTAGAACTGTACAGTGCAATACAGAAGTTACAATCCAAACGAAACATCATTAAATGGATCAGAATTTATGCAACAGTGGTTAAATTTATGTTAGGCATTTGGTATCCGATTTTTCCATTGTAATGATGAAACCACTTCTGTCTTGCTTGTAAGAGGATGAAAGGGGTTTGGTGGAAGATTTTGAACTGTGTTACCCCACCGGAAAAAAGAAATTCAGCTTGCAGAGCTGTCTTAGTTTAATTTGGAAATTGATGATGTAATTTGGAAATTGATGATGTAATCACGGTATTTTCTTACCATGATTCACTAGTTTACAGAATATACTGCAGCTCTGCTTTGCTTGCACACGGCTACAAACTGTATGAGCACAGATTCCCTGTTTACTGCAGTCTCGGAGCTGAAGACTCTCAGTGCTCTTCCAAACAAACACCTCCCATGCTTCCCTCTTCAGCTCTCTGGTGACTCAAACACAGATTCACAGCAAGATGCAGACCTTCTACTCCAGATTATAGCAAAGTCCACTGCTTAACATACAGCTTTTCTCTAGCTCTTAAGCACCTTGATTGCAGCTTAAGGAAACCCACTTAGACCCATACTTTCTTCCAGTCCTTATTGTCTTACTAACTGGATCAGCATATCTGCAGACATTTTATTATATGAATTTCAGGGGAAGCTGTGGTATGTATCTGTGAGTACAAGCAGGATGTAGCCTTTGCTTCCCATTATAAAATGGTTCTTTTTTCTTTTCATAACTAACTATCCAGTTCTGTTGCTGGCAGGTATTTGGGGGTGAGTAGCAATTAACAGCTGACTTGGGACTGGAGGAATTATCCATTTGATGACACTAACAAAAGCACACAGAGCCTGGAATGGGTCAGCGTTCAGAGGACCATCTGAGTTTAAATAAAAAACGTAATATTGAGCAACATATTGATTTCTCACACTTAGTATAAGGAGAACTTTCCCATTCAAAAGAAAAACTACCTCCATAAACATTTCTAGTTAAGTGAATTTCATAACAGCTTTCTTTAATTTTCCTTCATACACCAGCACCACAATATTTAGGACCCTCTTTAGCTGCACACCTTATTGACAGCTTCCAAGACAGAATATGAAGCACACTGACAAAATATGATTGTTCCACTATCTTTTCAGCATGCTCATCTCAAGCACCATTCCATGCAAGTAACATCAGCAAGAGGAACTTAACATGTTACTATTTTAAAAAGCACTAATCTCTAAGAGGCCAATTGTACAGAACAAGCCATAAACACATCCCATATTTCTATACAGAGTCTCTCTACCCTCATGGTAACTCTCCATAGGACAAGAGAAATTGCAACTCCATGCCCTTCTACTGTATCAGTGCCTAATGTTTAGGACAGTTGTAGTATTTGCTGAAAAATCAAGACATGCTGTGGCAGAAAAAAACATAAAGTCCGACCATTGTCTACCAAGTTCTGAGACAGACCCTATATGGGGCAATCTACCACTGAGAAGGTCACTTAAAGAGCACCCAGGATTCAAAAGGAAAGAACATTATGTTTCACATGTGTGTTCTTAATGCTAAAGTTCTGGCATCCACTGTTTGAAAATTCTTGATGCACCTGGAAGAGAAGTATTTGACCTTAGAGTGCTGAAACTTCATGTTACCGAAGGGCACACCGGCATCTATAGTGGCATGTATCATTTGGCAAGACATCGTTCTTCTATAGAAGACAGTCACAGTTCTAGCTAATACTAGAAAAAAAGTAAGTCTAAAAAGATGAAATTGTTGCTTTTCTAATTTTAGCAGTAATAGAAAACCCTGCATTTCATCCTATATAATTCCCAAGGCACCTATGTCATCCTAATTCTGTGCATAAAGGGGAAAGGAGACAAAGAACTGCAATGTAGGACTTAGTACAGCATATGATTTTCCCACTGACTATCATTCTGCTTTTGACTCTGGTGGATTTTCGTCCTAATGCATTTAATCCCCTCCTGAAATTAGTCCTAAATATACTCAACCCAGGACCACCATCTTGATAAGAAATATCCAAATGTTAACAGGTCAGTACTGAGTTAAGTAATGAGAAGGCCAGTACTCCCTTAGAAAGGAGTGTACCTTTTGCCTCCCTCACACCTCCTACATTCACTGCTGAGGGGAATCTCTGTGCCTTCTCAATAATTCCCCTGATATTCCACGTGGGTAAAAAAGTCTCACCCCATTAAAGCCCTTGAGGTGGATGGTTTCTCTGTCTGCTATGGGAGCTTAACCCAAACACTGCCTCCCCTCAAAACCACATCCAAACCCCCAACTTTGACTATTTCCAGATAATCTCTGTAAAAGGGCAAGACCTAGGCTGGAATGCCCTGAATACACTGTAGATATTGCTATATTCTCACAGAATCTCACAATGGTTTGGGTTGTAACGGACTTCTAAAGATCGTTTAGTCCAACTCCCAAGCTTATAAGGGGTTTCCACCATTCACATACTCCACAACACTAGACTTCCACACAAATTGTGAAAATAGGGATTTTAAATCCCAGTCTATTCAGCTTTCACTGCACCCCCTGAGCCTCCTCATGACTCTTCCATGTTTCAGTACTATATGGGTACTGGGATGGGAAGAGGGGGTATCTGGCTGGAACCACCTCATACTCTCTATTTACTACCCCTGATTCTGTTTTACTGTTACACCTGCACTTTCTCCATGACAATGATTTAAATTCAGAGCCTGTAAACCCATAAGGAGTGGTTATACAGTACTGAATTTTGCAGGTGGAATCTAGTCTCTCTTGCCAATATTTTTCTGCCCTGCATTTCTTTCTTACTCGTTCAGGCTTGGTTATTTCTCTCCTTTTTCCCCTGGTTGAAGCATGAAGCTTTCCACTACTTCATCTGTCTTCTCATTCACCAGTAGACTTCTTCCAGGAAAAGGTTTCTGATAAGAAATCAGTTTCAATTCCATCCATAGAAGACCACACAAGCTTCGGAGTGAATCCGGGACACTGACTGTAGCTCTATTTATAGACATTGAAGTCAGACTGAACACAAGGTCAACTTTTCTTTCAGACTGCAATGAACCTCTCAAATCTGCTGAGTTTAGAAGTTGCAGCAACAGTAGAAAAAGAAGGATGTTATCCATAATTCATAGTCCTGGTAGCTTCTTCCACATAATTTGCTATGCATGTGGCTTCCAAATGCTTTTTTTTTATTTGCAAGGACAACAGGAGTTGTGTTACCAGCCAAAGGAGGTAATGCAGATAAATCCTTACAGGTCACACTGAACATGTAATCTGCTATGTACTGCTGAAGACTGGGAAGACACAGCTTCTTTCCCAAAAAATCTTCCCGAAGTCCTCACTCATCCACAGCATTCAGTGTCATCAAGAAGATTTGCATTCACAAAGAATGCAATATGACGGTGAATAAATATTCTGAGTCTGCTCGTTTGCTCTATACCAGTGTAAAACCCCATCAAAATGGTCAGAAATTGCACTGACCTACATTAAAACCCATTCCACATTAACAAAGCAGTGGTACCAGGGCCAGAAAGCAAGCTAGAATAAGTATTCATCTATAATAGTGTCAGTAAGGCAGGAAGTATGTTTCTAGTTATTTTCTTACACGTGCTAATGCAGAAGTGTCACAGACATGTCTGAATGACTGGAGAAGACCCACATGAAAAACATGGAACCAGTTGAATGCTTTACAATACAACTGTCCTGAAGAAGAAATCACAACCTTCAGATCTTTATCCTGAAGACTGAAGACTTCCTTCAAAAACTAACAAACCACATTTCATGTCAAAGCTCAAATAAAGTATTTACAGCAAAAGTTACAAATAAGAGCGAGCACCATTTAACACCAAGTAGTGTTGGCAGTTCAAACATGTTGCAAACAGTATATGTTTGCATTTTGAGTAGTATTGTTGTACTTGGTTTCCTAAGCTAAGAGACACTGCATTTCCCTATGTTCCTTTTAGTTATATTAAGATACAGGCTTAGTGAAAATTAAAAGGTTTGTGGAGTCTGTTGAAGTTTTGTTGAAGTTTAAGAAATAAATCTATCATGGAGAGAAGATAAATCAGGTCTTAAGTCTTCCACTATGAGCTAGCATGATTTTTACTTTCATTCCAGTCCATCAGGGTAGGGACTGAAAGACAACTAATCACTAGTCTGACATACCATAGAATCAGCCACTTCTGTCAGTTGTTACAATTATCACTGCTGTTCTCTTTCTAACAGTGGGAAAACCAAGGTCTGAGGTAAGCTGACCTTGCCTAAGGTTACACAGCAGAGTGAACACGAGAATCCCACCCCCTCTGGCCAGACTTTTTGATTTCCTATATATTTTCGTATTTCCATGTACTGCTGAAGGAACAAGGGGCCACTTCCATAGATCTTTCAGTGGCTGTTTAAGCGCACATGGCCAGTGGAAGTGTACTGGGTGAAGGAGTAGATTTCAGATGTTTCCAGTCTGATGCTTCCCATCTACATGTTTAGAAGTTGCCAAGGCTGTAGTTCTCTAATTAGTTCCTACTGAAGACAGCATGCCCATCCAAAATACGTGGGCATTTTTTGACATTTAGTCTTTCTTTAAAGTTGCTGCCTGAAATTTCCAACCATATGAACCTGTTTAAGTTTTTACCAATAATGTCTAGTGCAGCAAATGGTTGAATTATTGTATTTTCTTGATTTCCTGATTTGATACGGGATAAATTTAACTCCAACTAAAGTATTTCAATTGTTGTTCACATTCGGAGAGACAGAGCTAAACTACAACTCAGCTTCCTTTCCTATAGTGTACTTCATATTTAATCTGACATCTGCAACCACCAAGGAGCCTGGATTACAGCAGACCATAATACTCTATGAACCATGGTTATAATTAGGCGTCACATCCATTGTAATCCTATGGACGTCATCATGTGTTACCAGCATCTGTTGACAGATCTCATACCAGGCATATCACTGAAATGGCAAGTCTGGAGAGGGCAGCCCACAATAGAAACAATGGCATTTATTTTTGGTTTGTTCCAAGAGTATCTAATAGAAAATATATGCTGCCAACTGCCAGGGCTCCACTGAGATCACTTTTCAATATTATATTACCAGTTAGAGCAAAGATCTGTGCCCATGTATCTGCAATCTTCTCCTAATAAATAAGGAAATAAAGAAAACACTCGCTGCAACTCTCTTAGCACCACTTGGAAAAAATATAGAAGCCTTGAAATTTTATAAAGTTTAGCAGGCCCCTTATGACAAGAGTACCTGTATTTCAGGCAATAATAAATTGAAGCTCCTTTCCAGGATAAGGAATGAGGATTCCTTCTCACGAATTTTATTTGAAAGTGGTACCACTTCAATATTAAAACTAAGCCCTGGGAACCAGCAACATAAAGGAGCAAAGCTGCAGTCTCTCTACTCTGTGGACGTAAAGCAGAGTCTGGTTTAATTTATGAATGTGAAAACCTGACTTTCTGCAGAAGCACTGTCTGTATCGAGGAACGGAAACAAAACATTTGCTATTGGGTCTTATATTAACTGCTGCCTGCTCTTCTCTAAAAGTCAAGAGACTTACTGTAAACAGAATCCAAATTAGCTTTATTTTTTATTATTTATCTGCATTGTAGGAAAACTGCACCTGAGTGCTGTCTAGTAACCAGTCCATTATTTCTTTATTTTGAAAAGAGCATTCTCTGAAATGCTGGACAATCGAATCCGAATCAGATGTAACAAAGACTTGTTTCGGCTGAGCAGTTTCCAATCACTAAAGCACTGAAGCACCAAGATAATTTCCATTCTCATTATAAAACATAAAAGAATAGCTCACCATCTAAATTAAAACAAATGTGTTGATAAGTACAGCTTAATAATTGCTTAGGAGTTGCTGCAGCTGCTAGATCAAGAAATGTGAACTTCAGCCTACCCCAGAACTTCTCTCGCCATACTTGTACAGCAGGATTCAAACACGTGTAAATGCAAGAAAATTAATAAAACCAGCTAAAAGTCAAGAAGAAGGAAGGCTACAAGTAAAAACTGAGAAGAAAATATTGGCTCTACCAATCTTAATAGAAAGCAAATCCACTAGCCCCAACAATCTAACAGCTCTTACTTTTATAGCTATACTTTTGAAGTATTGCTTTTATAGAGGCTGACAGTAACAGTGGACCAGACTGTCATCAGTATAAACTGGCAACTTCTACTAAGGGAGCTGCTTATACATAGCAAAAAGTATTTTCAGCCTTCTTGTCTACAGCACCATTTCTCTGAGTGTCCCCCCCCCCTTAATTTTTTTAATTCTTGTAACCAGCAGATAACCTTTTAATCCCAGATCTGTCAGCTGTGACTTCAGCATCACCTTTCACATTAGGAAGCAACAAATCCTTTATATTTCACTTCTCTTTTTCCATATACCAGTTAAAACTCAGTGTTCTGACATTAGATACTGCAAATCTTATTAAAGTACCAAACCACTGGCAAAACTAGGGATGGGATTATAATCTCTACCTATGTTCAGAAAAAGAGCATGGGCAGTACTTGCTTGTGCAAGTTTTTTACACCTAAAAGGTAAAAGCATTTCTTCTACAATGGTATATTGCAAGAAGTTTACAGACCTGTTTTTTTCCCAGACAGTGAATTGGCATGTGGGAACCTAATTGTATAATCCAGTTTTCCAAATGTAGCCTGGATATATTTCTAGGCAATATTTTCCTTGTCGGACTATTCAGTCAGAATTAAGAGCAAATTCTAAGAAAGCTGACTTGCAAGATCATGATTTCAAAAGTTATTTCTCAGTATGTTCTTAGGAATACTGCAAAAATTGTAGCACACCCGTTGTGAACCATCTCATTCATGTCCCTGTTGATAGTTGCCATTTACTGCTTTTGAAAAGCAATCAGGCACAGACATCATTTCAGAGTTTGCCTTCTGAAAGGAAGACCCAGGAATTAAAGTTAAAAATTTCTGAAATACCAATATATAAATACAGAGGTACTGACAGAATACTTCCAGCGCAATATAAAAAGAAACCCCTGACTATCACAAATTAGTTTCACCTTACATAGGTTTTGTTTAAGAATCCAAAAAGTGAATACTTTATCCTAAAAATACGGCATAGCTAATATACATCATACACATACTTTATACAATGTAAAATATATTGTCTCACAAAACTAGAAGGCCTTACTGCACAGCCCTGGCAACTCCAGATGCAGCATGGCAGTAAGAAAACACATCGTTCCCCACAGAGGCACATACACAGACACACATTACTTCCAGACCTTCCTTTGTTGTTTCTCCCATGCTGGGTCCAGGAGCAGGTCCCTGTCCCATTCTTCTTCTTGGGTCATGTACTCATCTTCTTCATAGTTGTAGGTGTACTGCATGTTTGTTTCTATCTGGTTCATGCTATTCATGCTACCTGGGGATCAGCTTCAGCTGCTGTGGCTTCCTACTACGTTTTAAGTTTAGTTTACTTTCTGATGGGTTGTAAGCAGCAGTGTCTTTTTCTTTCTTTTTTTTCTTTTTCCAAGGTGACAGGCAGTGAATACTGACGAGTTGCTGAGAGCAGAAGCTGAAACTGTCAGGTAGGTGCTGACCTGTGGTGACCTTCCTTCCCTCTCTCTCCTGCCCCTTCTCTCTCTGCTACTGCTGCTGCTGCGGTATGTCCCTGCGGCTGACCCTCCGGAGAAGCCCAGCCCGGCTCATCGCTGTCGCTTATTATCCCCGCCGGGCTGTCACATGGCGCGGCGGCGGGAC
>NW_009926872.1:4211-6661 GCF_000696875.1 Nestor notabilis | reverse complement strand
CGTGGTTGCAGATGTTGTCCCCCCAGGGCTTTGCCTTGCACTCGCTGAGGGCTGCTTCTGTCCCGATGCAGTTGAGGTCGCTCAGCCAGATTTGGCCTTTCCCTTCCCCATACTTGGAGTCCCGAGGGGCCGCTACGGGCACCCCACATCCCAGCTGCCTGCACACAACCTTCGCCTCCCGCAGGTCCCACTGGTCGTCACAGACGCGGCCCCAGACGCACTGGTCGTCGCAGACGGTGCCCCAGACGTCCTCATGGAGCACCTCGACCCTCCCCGAGCAGCGGTTGGGTCCATCCACCAGCCGGATCTCAAGTACATCTTCTGGAGAGAGAAGACACCCCCGGGTGGAGGCAGGGGATGAGGAAGAGGCTCTTCCTCCTCTTCCACTGAGGCTGCCTATTGCCAACCCAGGAGGAAGAAGAGCCCAAGGTATTCCAGCATCCCACATCCTTGCTGGTTGGGAACCAGGTTTTGAGCTGGGAACAGCCCAAAGGCATCGGGGTTTTGTGGGACCGTAAGTCTGGTCTGAGCTACAAATCACAGCCAGAAATAAGAGGTGTAGCCCTCCTGTGGAAAGGACCTGCTCAATTGTGTTCCTGCTGTTGAAGCCATCAGGACACACAATCCCTCTCCAAACCTGGTTCCAGTTGCCAACCCCCTGCCCACAACACTGTTTTCCACCCTAACATCAAGAACCAAATCCCTCTGGATACCGTTGTCCCTCTGCACGGATCTGGGGTGCTGTGAGTGGGAGAAACCCTAAAGCACCTCCACTCATGGAGCCAAGGGAACACCAGGCATCCCTCCATCCCGTGGAGATCACACCCTGGCATCAAGGGTATCCAGAGTTCTGGTTTAACTAGGTTGAAATGAGCTATTTTGTCAGTGGTTTGGATCAGTGTTATTCCTCTAACCAGAGATCTCCAGCAGGTACCACAGGACATCGAGACACACAGATCTCCTCCATCACCCAATGGAGACAACGTGGTTTATGGAGAGAGGATCAGTGGCCACTGAAACACGTTGGCTCTCCAGACCTGGCATAGCACTGTTCTGCATGGCACCTTGTGACAGCTCTATGTGATTCCCACCCCACACTGACCTGCCAGCAGGACTCCTGCGAGGGAAGCTGAAACACAAGAAATACAAGGTGTTAGTGTGGGTCTCCTGAGCTCTGCAGAGATTTCGGGACAGCAAAACACCAGGCAGGAGACCGTGAGCTCTGTTAGAGCCCATCACTGCTCTCTGCCTCCCAAACCCAGCTGTCAATGGGCTTTGCCTATCCTAGTGCATGTCCATGGGAATATCTGGGAAAAGAGGTGAGATGAGGAGAGAAGACCTAAAGAAAAGAAAAGAAGAAGTACAAATGATAGTTGGAATTCTGCTTGTCCAGATTTGGTCACCTGAAATTTGTGTCCAGGCAGACTAGTTAAGATTAGATTAGGTTAGATCAGGTTCGGTTAGGTTGAGTTTGGGTTAGGCTAGGTTGGGTTTGGGTTAGGTTAGGGGAGGTTAGGTTGGGTTGGGTTAGGTTAGGTTGGGTTTGGTGTAGGTTAGGGGAGGTTTGGGTTAGGTTAGGGGAGGTTAGGTTGGGTTGAGTTAGGTTGAGTTAGGGTAGAGTAGGTTTGGGTTAGGTTAGGTTTAGGTTAGGTTAGGTTGGGTTGGGTTAGGTTGGGTTAGGTTAGGTTGGGTTGGGTTAGGTTGGGTTAGGTTAGGTTGGGTTGGGTTAGGTTGGGTTAGGTTAGGTTGGGTTGGGTTAGGTTGGGTTAGGTTAGGTTGGGTTGGGTTAGGTTGGGTTAGGTTAGGTTGGGTTGGGTTAGGTTGGGTTAGGTTAGGTTGGGTTGGGTTAGGTTGGGTTAGGTTAGGTTGGGTTCCCTGCTCTCTGCCTCCCAAACCCAGCTGTCAATGGGCTTTGCCTATCCTAGTGCATGTCCATGGGAATATCTGGGAAAAGAGGTGAGATGAGGAGAGAAGACCTAAAGAAAAGAAAAGAAGAAGTACAAATGATAGTTGGAATTCTGCTTGTCCAGATTTGGTCACCTGAAATTTGTGTCCAGGCAGACTAGTTAAGATTAGATTAGGTTAGATCAGGTTCGGTTAGGTTGAGTTTGGTGTAGGTTAGGGGAGGTTTGGGTTAGGTTAGGGGAGGTTAGGTTGGGTTGAGTTAGGTTGAGTTAGGGTAGAGTAGGTTTGGGTTAGGTTAGGTTTAGGTTAGGTTAGGTTGGGTTGGGTTAGGTTGGGTTAGGTTAGGTTGGGTTGGGTTAGGTTGGGTTAGGTTAGGTTGGGTTTGGGTTAGGTTGGGTTAGAGTAGAGTGGGTTAGGCTGGGTTAGGGTAGGGTAGGTTTGGGTTAGGGTAGGTTAGGTTGGGTTGGGTTATCTAGGCTCCTGTGACAGCCAGTGGAAAGAGTTGTCATGGCTGCGAGGGGGGGGGGGCACTGGAGTGAAAGGGG
>NW_009926872.1:767-4179 GCF_000696875.1 Nestor notabilis | reverse complement strand
GGTTGGACACAGGGGCTTGGAGCAACCTGCTCTAGTGGAAGGTGTTTGGAACCTGGGTTTGGAACTGGATGAGCATTAAGGTCCCTTCAACCCAACCCATTCCATGACACTATGGTGCACACCAATCTCATTCTAGGGTGGCTGCCCAGAGCAGATGCTCAGACTGGGGCTGGAGGGGTTGTGCAAAGAAGCATCTTCAAGATGGCATGAGCCTGGCTGTGCAAAGACGTTATTCCCATGCAGCAGATTTCCCTGAGGATTAACTAGAGGTCGGGAGGGAAAGCCCAAGGTAAAACTTGCCGGGATCTGGTTTCCCTGGAAACTCAGGAGAAGGGGACTTTGTGCCCGCTGGAGAAGGTCAACAGCAAAGAAAAGCTCAACACAAACAACAGTATCTGCTCCTGAACGCAGCAGCCTGGCAAGACCCCAAGCATTGACCAACAGCTTTGGGCAAGGGCAGAACTGCTGATGGTGGTGTTGCCCCTGTAAGTCTTTTCCCATCTGCCTTTTTGGGGTCTTTTTAGCTACTTTGAAGGTTTATGGGCCGAGATCCCTAATGGTGATTCCCCTTTTCCATAGATTCCAGTTGCATTCCGCTAACAAATCCCCTTGGGAGCCTCAAGTGCCTCCCCACGTGCTGCACCACACTCAACGCCTCTGCCCATTGCCACCACGTCTGGTCTCCTCCGTGATGCACAGGAACGAAGGAAATCTATAAGAAAGACCTTGTTTGTGATGAGGATGGTGGCACAGGGTGCCCAGAGAAGCTGTGGCTGCCCCATCCCTGGCAGTGTTCAAGGCCCGGTTGGACACAGGGGCTTGGAGCAACCTGCTCTAGTGGAAGGTGGCCTTGCCTGTGGTACAGAAGTTGGACCAGATGGGTCCAACCCAACCTGTTCTATGGGTCTATGAACGCACACAGATTAAGAACCCACAGCAGGGAACCCCACCTCGAGTTGCTGCTGTCTTTGCTCACAAGGCTTCCTGAACAAGCCACTTCTCAGGGTGTCTAGGTATTGGTGCCAAGGTGGGACAGCATCCAGACATCCATCTGTGGCTGTCTGGTGACCTCCGAGAGGATCCGAGTGTCCACACTCAGCTATCGGGAATGGATCAAATATGGGTCCTATCTGCTTTGTGTCGTGAGCTGGAGAAGAAGCGATAGTGGAAGAAGACAACCGGTGGCAAGGAGATGCCAAGCCTAAAGCAAAGAGACCCAGTAACCCCTCCTCACTTACCCCAGAGACACGCCAGAAGGCCAAGCCTCATGTTGGTAGCAAAGAGACCACGTTGCCCACGGGACAGAGCAGGGCAGGGAGGAGGCAGGACATGACCCAAGGCACTGGCTATTTGAGAAGTGTCCCAGCTCCTCCCCTCCACCCCAAAACCCGCTGCCAGGAAGTGACTCCTGTGCCACGAGCATCACGTCACCGGGGGGTTGTGAAACTGGGCTGTGTCGGGAATCGAGGCCACGCAAACAAGTCCTCTCAGGACAGTTGGACCTGGACCATAGGAGGCAGGGATGGGGGGACACGGGTTGTGCTCCAGGCGGGGGCAGGAAGAGGGCATCAGGTTCATCTGGAGAAGGGGTCTGAAGACGCCAGAAACCTTTTCCCACTGCTGAAAGCAGCGTCTTCTGACGCTGACGTCTTCGTCCCCCGCGTTCTCCCATGTTTGTCCCAAGAGCTGGGAAGCCCTTGATGGAATCTGGTGCATTTAGATTCCTTCCACACTCAGCAGAGACCATGAGGTGCTTCTGTGCGTGAAACTCAAGCTCTACTCAGAGTTGTAGACAAGGTGGAACTTAATGTCTTCCTATGTCATACAGTGAACCACCATCACGCCCGGGCGAGGATGGGGATGAGGTGCTGCAGCTCTGCACCACTATGATGGGTGCTGGTCCAAGCCAAGATGATGGGTGACCATCCCTATGAAGGATGCCAAGAAACATCTTCCCCCCATGGCAGGTTCCAACCAGAAGCTCAGCCATCCCGTATCTCCAGCTTCAGGGGATATCTGGGATATGGGGTCTGTATTATGGGATAACCCACCTGGATGCTCTCTGGTCCTTCCTCATGGGGACCCTGCCTCAACAGCAGGTTGAGTGGATGGGGGGCTGTGGGCTCGGAGGGCATTGAGGGAGCTCTAGGGCTGAATTCCAGCTGATGGACCAACTGCCCAACCCCTTGCTGCCATCATTGCAGGCTCTTTGGCCAGCCAAGGGGACAGGAGGTAGAACTTCCCTTCCCGGTACCCAAACCCCAGCTTTGCTCTGCTCCAGGACCTCCAGGTCACCCCAAGTGCCAGGAACAGGAGGGGCAACACAAAGGTGCCCTTGTGCAATGATTACCAAGAGCCAAGCTTCCCTGCCCCGAGGCCGGGATGCGGGGAGACACCCGTGCGGGTCCTTTGGGGAGCACAGCAGGGTGGGAACTGGGGTCCTCTCTCTCGCACCCCAAGAACCCCCCTTTTGTCCCGTGCCCCTTCGAATTCCCACCGAACTCTCAGCTTTTCCCTCTGTTCTCTGGGCTAAAAGTTGGACCCTTTGGTGGTCTTCAAGGGCTTTTTAACCTGGTTGCTCCGACAGAAGATCCCTTCCCGGTAAATTTAACAAACCCGCTCAAAGAGGGAGATGAAAATGGCTCATGAGTAAAACGGTCCTTCCAGGAGGTGCTGCCACGGCAAGAAGGGATGGGGCAGCTCCTCCGTCTCGTTAGAAACCTTTCGGGTTTCGCATGGAGGGGAAGAGGAGAGGTTCTTCCTCCACCGAGGCTGCGGGGACCCAAGGCCAAGGCTGTTTAATGCCATGAATTAGGAGCTTCTCGTGTGCAGAGAGTGTTTGAGCAGCAAATATTAGCCCAGAGCACACAGGACACTTGCGTTTTCAAGCCCAACCAACGAAACCATCCTCTTCCCTTTGGATCCTGCTTTGTTTTCCAAGCAAACAGGAGCGGAAAGGGCAGTAGGAAACGGGGCAGCTCTTCGGGAGGGGGATGTTAACCCTTTGCGGGTGAAGAGCGGCAGCGGGAGCTCACGTTAACCCTCCCTTTCCCCCTGGAAACCCACCCGGTGCTTTCGGTTCCACAGTCCACAAGGCCCCGCGGGTCCCTGCCTCCAACCGGGCACCGATGTTCGCTCCAATTCCCGTTAAAGCTGGAGGCGAACGGGTTTGTGAGCACTTTGGGTGGCAAAAAGAACCAGGTTCCGGGGGGCCAAAAGGCAGGAAAGGACCTCGGGGTCCGCGCGAGCACCAGGAGCAGCCCCTGGGTGCCTCGGGGCTGGAGACGAGCGGGGAAGGGGGGAGGTCGCGGGTGTTTGTCCCACCTCGCGTGGGAACCTGCCCGCAGGGATGAGTAAAGAAGGGAAGAAAAGCTCCGAAGCTGCTGCTCCCCGAGGGGCGAAAGAGGAGGAA
>NW_009926872.1:0-689 GCF_000696875.1 Nestor notabilis | reverse complement strand
GGGGATAAATTAAACCCCAAAACGCTCAGTCAAGGGAGAATTTAACACGTTCCCGTGCGCACACACGTGTTCCCGTTCACACACATGTTCCCATGCGCACACACGTTCCCATGTGCACACACATGTTCCCGTGCACACACGTGTTCCCATGCGCACACATGTTCCCATGTGCACACACACATGTTCCCATGTGCACACATGTTCCCATGCACACACACACATGTTCCCATGTGCACACACCTGTTCCCATGCACACACGTGCACCCATGCACACACGTGTTCCAATGCACACACACACGTTCCCATGTGCACACGTGTTCCCCACGCTCCCATGTGCACACATGTTCCCGTTCACACACGTTCCCATGCACACGCGTGTTCCCATGCACACACGTGTTCCCGTTCACACACATGTTCCCGTTCACACACAATCCCACGCACACGTGTTCCCATGTGCACACACATGTTCCCATGCGCACACACGTGTTCCCATGTGCACACCTGTTCCCATGCACACACACATGTTCCCATGCACACACGTGTTCCCATCCGCACACGTGTTCCCATGCACACACGTTCCCATGCACACACGTTCCCATTCACACACATTCCCATGTGCACACACATGATCCCATGAGCACACATGTTCCCATGCATACACACATGTTCCCATGCACACACACATGTTC
>NW_009926871.1:0-462 GCF_000696875.1 Nestor notabilis | reverse complement strand
GTGGCACAGCATGGATCAGCATGCTCTTCACAAGGGGCTGCAGGGGAATCTCTACTCCAGTACCTCAGCACCTCCTCCTTCTTCTCTCACCTTGGTGTCTGCAGAGATCTTTGGCTCACATATTCTCTCTCCTCTCTCCCTCCTACTCTAGAGCAGCAGTTTTTACACCTCCTTAAATGTGTTATTAGAGAAGGACGGGCCATGTTGCTGGTTGTCTCAGCTTTGACCAGCTGTGGGTCTGTTTTGGAGCCAACTACATCAGACACGAGTTGAGCTTCTGGCATCTTCTCACAGACACCACCCCTGCAGGGCCCTCCACTGCCTAAACCTTGCCACATCAACCAGTAGAACCTGCCAACATGCCCTATTGAAGGATTCTGTGTTCTTCTCGTTGATGTTCTTCACAGTTGATGTCACCATATGCAGAGCACTTCATCACACCACTGTTGTGACAAGGAAATT
>NW_009926870.1:6685-7856 GCF_000696875.1 Nestor notabilis | reverse complement strand
GAAGAGCGGGGATGGAGGTGGGAGGCCAGCTGCGGATGAAGGGCTGAGCCCCGGCTCTGCGGCGATCCCGACGAGGAATCTGCCTCTACCTGCTGCGCTCTGGAGAGCAGGGACCTCCTCCGTGCTCAGGTTCTCGTCATGGAGAGGCAGCGGAGCATGAGCTCTGGAATCATGGAATGAAACAGGCTGTAAAAGAGCTCCAAGATCATCAAGTCCAAATGCTCCCCAGCACTGCCAAGGCCACCACTAACCCCTGGCACTGAGGCCTCGGCTACACGGGGTGTGAACACTTGCAGGGGCCGTGACTCCAGCACTGCCCTGGGCAGCCTGTTCCAATGCCTGAGCACCCTCTGGGGAAGGAGCTGTTCCTCAGCTCCACCCAAACCTGCCTTGTGGCAGGGTGAAGCCGTTCCATCACTTGGCCACAGAGCACTAAAGCTGATGCTTCACCCCAATGTCCCTACTGTGTGGTAACAGCTAATTCAGAGCCCACTGTGCAACCCTCCGGGCTCCTTCCTGCACAAACACACCTTTATCCACGCTGGACCACCTCCTTACGCAGAGCAGACCTCGCTATCCCCCTCATCAGCCCAAAGTACAGAAAAAGGAAGCAGGAACCAGGACTTGTCCCTTTCTACCACCCATTATTCCTCTTCCTCCTACTGATGGGTGACTGTGGGGCAGGCACAGAGGTGTAGCTCTCCTGTTGGTCACCTCATACCAGACCATGGAGCTCCACTGGCTCGTGCATCCCCTCTCCATGTGGCTTCTGGTACATGAAGAGACTCGGGCAAGAACTGAAGGTGGCTGAAGCCACATGAGCTGCCATCAAAGGGGTCCCCAAATGTGTTCTTGGGGCACAAGCTTGGGGGCTCCACAGGCAGTTGAACCATCGAGCTGAGACAGCCCAAAGCCAGTGATCCTTTGCAGCACTTCCAGCTCCTTCAGGTCAATCACCAGGTCCAACCCCAGCGCAGCCATCACCAACACCACCACAGCTGAGGGGGCTGATCTAAAATCATGCTGATCCAACCCCCCTGATCTATCCCGGGTGCTTTATTCCCTTTCCCAGCAATTGACCCTGCCTCCTCCCCCCTCCCCCCTCGCACAGAAAACCTTTCTGAAACCCACCCTGAGCACACACATGAGCAATGTCTGCTTGGATGGGCTG
>NW_009926870.1:0-6461 GCF_000696875.1 Nestor notabilis | reverse complement strand
AGGTGGAGCGGGGAGACCTGCCGTTGTCATGGCAGTGCCGGAGCAGCCTTCCGGGATCCCAGCAGCGGGAGATGGCAGCGGCTGGCTCTGCTGGCGAGCTCTGAGCAGAGGTGGGCTCTGCTCCTCATGGTACAACCCCAACCTCCTGCATGGGCTGCCCCTGAGCTGCTCCAGCCCCGCCACTGGCTCTGCTGTTGCTCCAGAAGGAGCTTCTCCAGCCCTGGCATGAGGTAGGCTCCTTTCCTGCAGCAGGAGCCATTGTTCATCCCCGACTTCCTCTGCTGGCTCTGCTGGCGAGCTCTGAGCAGAGGTGGGCTCTGCTCCTCATGGTACAACCCCAACCTCCTGCATGGGCTGCCCCTGAGCTGCTCCAGCCCCGCCACTGGCTCTGCTGTTGCTCCAGAAGGAGCTTCTCCAGCCCTGGCATGAGGTAGGCTCCTTTCCT
This sequence comes from Nestor notabilis, assembly GCF_000696875.1. NCBI lineage: Eukaryota > Metazoa > Chordata > Aves > Psittaciformes > Psittacidae > Nestor > Nestor notabilis. Next base: position 6,016 of record NW_009926870.1, on the reverse strand, counting down.
GCAGCAGGAGCCATTGTTCATCCCCGACTTCCTCTTTCTCACCCCTTGGGAAGCAATTTCCTTCCTAATAGCTCTGGCCACACATTGAGGAACAGATTCAGCACCGGAGACTGCTCCTGTCTGCATGTGTCCTCACAGGCCTGAGGGTGTCTCCAGAGGGGAATGTTGTCTGCTCTGCTCCTTGACAATTTAGCAGTTGAGTGCAGGGCTCCCAGCTGAGGGTCAGATGGCTCATGGGGGTCCCACAATGGTGCAGGTCCCACATCAGCCCACTTCCCAGCTGGACAGGGCTTGGAGCAACCTGCTCTAGTGGAAAGCGTCACTACCTGTGGCAGGGGCTTGAAACTGGATGAGCTTTAATGTCTCTTCTCACCCAAACCAGACTGTGATTCTGTTATGATCCTGTGCAAGTCTTGCTCTGGGAATGCCATAAACCCCTTCAATAGTGACCCAGATGCAATCAAAGCTCTTCTACACACAATGGCCCCGGGTCTTTAAGCAACCCCCAACAGCTTCTCTGACCTGAACTTCAGCTGGGAAAACCAGAAGTGCTCACAGCCTCCCCCCTGCCCCATCCATTCCCTATGGGCAGCCCCCACTGCCCAGCCCCACCATGGTCCTTCCAGCCTTGAAGTGATCCCTTACCCAGCTTTCAGTGCCCCCACTCCCCCGTGCACCGAGTGCCAGGGCCATCAGCTCAGTCCTGATAGGTCTCAGACACTCAAGGCTCTACCCCAGCTTTAATCCAGTGCTTCCCAAACCCCGCGCTCACCAAGCAGAGCTGGACAGAGGTACTCGCAGCCATGGACACTGGGAAAGCTGCAGCCCCCGAGGCAGGACAGAATGATTTTATTTCTCTGCATTTGGAATATGGTTTAAGGAGAAGGAGAAGCCCTCAGGATGTCTCTGCTATCCGAGCTGAGCGGGACACTGCAAACACAGCCCAGTAATGCTGGGCAGAATCCCAGAATCCTCCCCTGATGGTGGTATCTGCTCAGAGTCTCTCTGGAAGAGTCTGTTTAAGAGGCTGTTTGTGCCTCAACACACAAAGAACCATCTTCTTGTAGAGAAACTTGGACTTTTCTCCCAGCTGCCAACCATCCCCGTGGATGGCGAGTCCACCTCCAGCTCCTCACCTCTCCCATTCCTTACCAGAGATGCCTGCTCCTCAAATCCAAGCAGGATTTCCTAACACAACATAAAGCAAATGCATGAACAGTCTATTCATTAGAGGGAAATCAGAAGAAAACTCCAGGAAGAAACCAGCAGATTTGCTCGTTCAGGAAAAAGCCTTCTCAGACTCAGATTCCTTCTGCTGTAGCTTCCGAATCAGCTCCAGTAAATTCATCTGTAAAGTCAGCTCCTGCAAAGGAAAGAGATGTTTTTGCAAGAACAAGATGATCCCATTCCCTGCTGCAGGAAGCAGAAAGGACGCGTTTGAACCACCCACTCAAGAGCTGCTCGTCATCAGGAAACAAAAGAGGAACGATGCAAATACAAACCAAAGCCCTTCTCTGGTTCAAGTGCTTCTGTAAGATGCAGGGCAGTAATTTCTTAAGAGATCTGCTGCCAAGTGCAGCTCTTGGGAGTCCCAGTGCTTTAGGATTCACCAAGGGTTCAGAAATGTTCTTCTTGACCATCACTTAGTGCTAAATGGAGTGAGGACCAGCCAGTTCTGCAGGTCTCCCCTTCTGGAGCAGCAGCAGCCCCTTTCACACCTGCACCCTGTGCCATGGAGAAGGTTCTCCACATGGGCACAGCTCCCTCTGCTCATCCTTCCACAGCACTTTCCACACTCTGAGCCTTTTCCAGCACAGAAGGGCAAGAAGCAGGAGGGATGACTCTGGGTCCTAAGTGGACGCTGTGTGCAGCACACTGCTGTGCTGGGGCACCAGATTCCTTCTAGGTATGTCATTCCCCTTAAGAAACTCCCTTTTCCATGAGTGGAGATCACTGTCTCCTATAGTCAACAACATCAGTGTATGCTTTCCTTACCATCTGCCCCTTCTTCAGTTGCATTTAGCTCACAAGCCACTTAGAGACTACCCAGTGGAGCAGCGAATCCCATGAATGCTGCGCTGTGACTCAGGCTTACAGACATTCCCTTATGGAAATAAAAGAAGTCTATTTTGGTAAAAACCTGTCACCTGCATAAGCAGGTATTTTATACAACAGGCTTGGAAGAAACACCCCAGCATGTGGAGAGCAGACTCCAGGAGGGATTTCTTAGGTGATGGTGGCGATCACAGATACAAGCCAAGCTCTGTTGTCTGCTTTGCCAGGTACTGTAAAAGCAAACTCAAACTCCAGCAAATAGGAACCCTGTGAAGAGTTAACACTTAGAAAAGGCAGGGGCAGGAGGGGAGAGAAAGAGCTGCTTTCATTATAGCAGTGAGGAGTAGCAGCACAGGAAAAATAAGAGGCTTGTTCATGGCTGCACAGCTGGGACTTGTGTGAGGTTTAGAAGATCCCTGTTTAACTAACTTGATTTAAGCCACTTTTTCCTCACTAGTAGGTCTTCATGGAAGTGAAATTTAATCAGCTACACCACACAACCCCTCCCACCCCCACACCCCACCGTTTCTGCATTCCTTGCAAACTCCTGTGGCATTCCAAGGAGACTTTGGAAGTTTTATTTCCACTGCTCACAAGTTTCGGGAGCCGATGCACTGGGGAAACCACAACCAATGTTCTAATCACAGCCTGAGATCATCATCTCCAGCAAGTCACATGCAAGGATTAACAAGATGCCTCATAAAGACGTTGCCAAGGCAGTTTGCACAGTGAGCAAGGCACAGCAGTGATAAACCTACGCAGCCACTTATTTAGGTATTATTCAGCCCCATGCAGGAGTCGCAGGACTGCAGCACAGCCTTCCTAATCCATACACTGGGAAAACTACAGCAGAGAGCTGGGATGCTGCCATGCCTGATGGCTTTCTGCTCCTTTGTTACAAGCCCAGTACTAGGTCCACAAAGGGCACACTGCCCACCAGGATGTGATAGGGCAAAGGATGGGTCATTCTCCCTGATCCAGTGATTCAGAAATCATTAAAATCAAGATCTTGTTAAACAAATGAAGATGCTGACACAGGTGTGCTGTCAGACTTTACACTCCCTGCCCAAAAACCAACCTGTGGGTTGGTGGTGATGTAGAAGCCAGACACGCCAGCCTTCTCCAGAGTGCTCTGTTGGTCTATCACTTTTTGATCCAGTTCCAGGACTATCTTCTCATCCATCATCCGTTGCTCCTCTCGAATTCGTTGCTCCACAGCCTGGAAAAGATGATAGTCAATGGAAAACACTTCCAGGCACTGGAAGACATTTGTTACCGTGAGGGTAGTGAGACACAGGCACAGGTTGCCCAGAGAGGTGGTGGATGCCCCATCCCTGGAGACATTCCAGGCCAGGCTGGATGTGGTTCTGGGCAGCCTGCTCTAGGTGATGTCCCTCCTCACTGCAGGAAGATTGGACTGGTTGAGTTCTGAATGTCCCTTCCAACCCAAACCACTCTGTGATGGAGGTCTTGGCCCTGAACAGTCAGGACAAGAGCTGAGGTTTGCCACAGCACAGATAAATCAGTGGCTGTCTGATCCAAAGAGCAGTTATTACTTAATGGAGCAGAAACCACCTTGTGTAACCTTTCCTGGGTATACAGCACTCAATTAGCATCTTACATGTTTAATTCTGTCCATAGGTTTGAGAAATCTTCACAGAACTCTCTGCTGATAAAGAGGATGCAGGACTTTGGTCCACTGAAAGATTAGTGCACATCAGCTGCACCTAGGGCAGGATCTTGTCAGAATGGATGTGAAGGAATTCAAGGCCACTTCAGCCTCAACAGAAGGCAAGCAGAGGCCTGGCTGCCTCCGTCACTATGGGATGCCAACGAACCTGAGAAAGCTCCATCCTTAAGCTTTCCTCAGTCTAGAGGTTCATCTGCTTTGTGGAAGATGTGAAGGAACCAAATTCCTCATTCCCCAGAGACCTTCCTTCCTCCCAGCCTCTGTGGCACCAGAGGCTCCTGGTACCAGCATCTCCTCCACTCATGTGCTGGAAGAGTGACTTCCCCTGAGTTTGAAAGGCACAGATGTAAGTGCCTCCATACTCTGTAGGGTTGGCACCTGACTCTGGGCTACAGAAAAGTACCAAAATCTTGGAGAAAACGAAGGCTTAAACACAAGTTACACTTCAGCTCCAGTGTCTGGTGACCCGGTATGATGGGCAAAGCTTGTCTGGATGCTAAGAGTTCCACTAAGAGCCAGACATCTGAAAACTACATCTTGTGCTACTTCTCCTGGGAGCCCAATGCCAAGCTAACTTGTGGGAGGTGGTCTCCAAAACCTTTAACCACAGAGGGCAGCTCCAATTAGACATGTACCAATGGCTACTGAGATGATTGAGCTGTTCTCAAATGCTCAACAGCACAGATATCAGAGATAAAAAAGGGAAGAAGTAACTCTAGTAACACCTGGCAAGGGAATACAGAAGAGAAAGGCAGAGGGAAAGTGGAAGAAGCTGCACATCATGTAAGACAATGAGAAAATGACACTTTTGTGGTCTACTTAATAAGTGAAGACAATACCAGAAACACTTTGGAGCAGGCAGTATGGATTATTACTTGCTGTAAATATAAGTTATTAGAGACATAAGTAACAGGACAGCTAACAGAGGTCAAGCCTGGCTTTAGTCACCACAGTTGGAAATGATGGACATGGAAACACCATGACAAAGCCAATGGTGAGTGCAGATGTGGTCGTCATCATTGCACACTTAAACTCCATCAATTCTGGTAACCAGCTACTTGCAATTTCCTTTACCTTATAAAACTGCCTCTATCTAATCACTGTGTACAGATGAGCCCATTGGGACTGAACCTCCCACTCATGCTCAAGCGCCTTTCTCCCAGTACCTTGAGATGCTTGCAGAAACTCTTCCTACACTTGAATATCTCAAGGTAGTTCCTCCTTATCACTGCTACTGAACAAAATGTGATTTCTTTTGAGTATTCTCTGCTTTCTACTCGCTGTGATGTAAAAGCAGGTTTCACAAGCCTTCTGTGTTTTCACAGCCTGGTTTGGGTTGAAGGGATCTTAAAGCTCATCCAGTTCCAACCCCCTGCCATGGGCAGGACACCTTCCTCTAGAGCAGGTTGCTTGTCTGTCAACTTGCTCTGTACCTGCACACAGGCTTCAGCCCATCAAGTAATGAAGGATCGTTAAAGCACTGTGGAGAGCATTGCTCTTTTGCAGTGGGCTCCTAAACTTCCATGATTACTGTATCACACCTGGACCACAGCTATCCCAAATGGCAAGAGCCTGGGACCCCGCTCTTCAGGGGATGAAGGGCAGAACAAGAGGAAGGGACTCCCAAGTCAGTGTGGGGAACTGAGGGGTGTGCTAGGCTGAGAGAGCTGGGCTGGGTCAGCCTGGAGAAGAGAAGGCTCCTGAAGGGGACACCTCAGAGCAGCTCCAGTGCCTAAAGGGGCTCCAGGAAACCTGGAGAGGGGCTTTCAACAAGGGATGTAGGGACAGGACAAGGGGAATGGCTTTAACCTGCCAGAGGGGAGACTAAGATGAGCTCTGAGGCAGAAGCTCTTCCCTGTGAGGGTGCTGAGGCACTGGCACAGGGTGCCCAGAGAAGCTGTGGCTGCCCCATCCCTGGCAGTGTTCCAGGCCAGGTTGGACACAGGGGCTTGGAGCAACCTGCTCTAGTGGAAGGTGTCCCTGCTCGTGGAAATGGAGGAGCTTTAAGGTCCCTCCCAACCTAAACCATTCCATGGCTCCACACCAGCAAGCCCAGACGGGACCTCACCTCCATCTCCCGCTGCTGGGCAGCGCGGAGCAGCGGCAGGTTGTGGGGCCTGCAGCACTGCTGTGCCTCCTTGTGCCGGTGGAAGAGCTCCTGCTTCATTCCTGTGGCGGGACAGGCAGCAGGTCAGGGCATGGCACCACTACACCACCCCCCGCCATCCCTCCATGTTCCCCACAACCTGCCTCCCAGCATCACACCTGTCT
>NW_009926869.1:0-22038 GCF_000696875.1 Nestor notabilis | reverse complement strand
TTTATATATTCTTTATATTATTTTATTTATACCTTATAACTTGGTTTGAATCCCTGTCTCTGAAATAGTTGTATTACCTGAACTCTTAGAAAAGATCTCTCTTGCAATAATTCTTCAGCAAAGAGTATCTTAGTGTTTTTCTTTGTATAAAAAAAAAAGCATAGCCACAAACTAAAAAAATAAAACTATAAAAAGAAGCCACCAAACCCCCCCCTAAACAAACAAATAAACAAACAAAAAACAACAACACAAAAGTACTACAACACTGGAAATGAGTACTAGTTGCCCTTTCTGAACTATTTCTGCTTTGGCTTATTTCACCATCAGCTTTGTAGATCTTGCAGATTTTGGTTCCCAGTGAACCCCAGGGGGAATTTGCAGTGCCTCTTCAATCATCACTTTCTGAACCCGGGGCAGTGGTTCTGAGAAGCTGTTTGCATTGCAATTTAAAAAGGAAAGGAATTATAGAAAATGTCTCCCCCTAATCAGCACTTGTGGTGAAATATATGTTAATAAAAAACCAGAATTCCCATTCCATTCATAATTTGTAAACAGATAGATTGGAACTCTAATATACACACAGTATAGCAAAGGGGAAGCAGACGTGGCTATAATCCTCTTTTTGATTACAACAACGTAACTTTATTGAGACCAGTAAAGCTACCACTGATTTACACCAGTCTGAGTAGGATGCATATCAAGTCAGTTATACTTTAAGGAAAACCTTAACAGGTTCACAGTATTTTAAACGTAGTATCCTACTTTTACAGGTTTAATATTTTCCAACTCAGATCTCCTCTTTGTTAATGAGGTTTTTATGTTGTTGCTACTTCAGTAGAGCCAATAATCACAACAAGATGGAAGTGTCGTAGCTAAGTGGAAAATCATTCAAGTACGATGATCTGCCCATAATGAAGAAGCTGGGGACATTTGTAGATGGAAAGATGAAATTTTGTTGCCTGGACCTGTCTCTTCAGTATATTTCTTAAAACTTTATCTCAAAAGGACCCAAGGCACTGCATGTTGGTCCAGATGCACCAGGAGAATGAAAATAAGCTCTGCCGCAAAAGCAACTTTGGTGCCTCTTCCCTCATTCCATTGCATTTTTGACACCAAATTCAACAGAAGCAACAGAAGAGGCACTAGCAGCTATAGGAGATAACTTGTAGCAGGATGCAAAGGAGCATCAATAAACTTCTTGGGAGGAAATTTTCTCATAAAAGAATATAGTGTAATTTCCAAAAACGAATAGATGAGACATTTTGTTTATGAACAGTAGAGGATCTCCTTGGGGCTGGATTCTCATCTTAATCATTCTGGAATTGGTGAGATGGAATTGCCTCACAGTCTGCAATAGTTCACTTTCCACTCTGTAGGAAGAATTCACGGTCTTTTATTTATCCTGCAGCATTAGTATTTTACTTTACTGATACAGAAGCAGACAGCTAAATTCAGGCCACCTGCTGTAAGAAGGATGAGTGATTCAGATGGTACTTTATGAGCTGACAGTCTCTGGCTCCATATTCAGTTAACGAGAAATAGTCATGATTTCTAAGCCAGGCAGAATGCTTCTATGACTGTTTCACACAAGCATTGTGATTACTTCTCTTTGGTTTCAATAAACAAATCCAGAGCACACACATCTTCAGTGATTCAAGCCCCCTTCGAATATATATGCCATAGGAGGTGTTTTAAGTTCATCTTTGGCTCTCTACTAGGCAATCTGACTATGGACCACTGATACTAACAACATCCTGATGCTTAGAACAGTTGCTGTGGCTGTTGGAGCCCACTCTATAAAATAATATAGCTGATGTCTCAGACATCTTCCTCAGCATTTTTGAGCCAGATGTACAAAAATGTGGCACCAATGTAAAGAAGAAATCAGGACCTTAACTTAAAAAATAAAAAGCTATTAGATTTATCAAGTTTCTGCAGAATGCGGATGTCTGCTTTTAAGGAACTATTGAAAATTCCATAAGAATAAGCTTCATGTAACTGAAAAAAAATAGATCACTATATATAGATTCTGCTGTGATTCAAACCTGTGATTCAGGATAATATAGACGGGGAAGCCGCTGTGACAGTCAGGAAACTGTCCTTGTAATGTAAGTGCCTCCTCCTTGCAATAATGCAGAAATAATCACTGCTTTGTACTATATCTCATTAACTATAGTTAAATGTTTTAACATTTTTCAAATCTTTGTCTTTAAATGGTTACAATGTTTTACAAAGTTACAGCAGCACTGCAAGCATTATTAAATTGGGATAGAGGTTAAAAATTAAAATGCAAAAAAGAATGGCAGAACAAGGTGTCATTACAATGAGCTGTAGGAATAGATGACTCTTAGTCTCACTCTTCTGGACTGACAAATGTACCGTCTGTCTATATGGCATTAATGAATGACAGTTTCTCACCATTTGGTGGATCCATGTGTCATCATTTGTCTAGATGACATCTTGATTTATAGACATCATTGGAAAACATTAGAAAATCTTTCTACAAGTTTGATGGGAATTCTGAATATGTGCAAGTAAGGACTATTTTTTTCTGCACAGTTTGTTGGAGTGTACTATTTCAGCAAACAGAAGGACAATGTGGTCCATTGTTTAGGCTCCTCACTTGGAAGATAGGTGCCTTGAACTTAGTTTCCTGCTGTACCTGAAGCTACTTTCTGACCTTGAGCAAATCATCTACTTAGACTCACTTCTCTCAGCTGTAAACAAAGAAATGATATTTCTTCCTTCTGCAAGGGCAAATAAAATTTATTTGAATGTGTTGAGCTCTTTAGAGGCTACACTAATTATAATCACATACTCTGTATTTATGTATTAAACTAGATTTGCAAAGCAAATTTCTCTTAAAACTGTCTGAGAAAGTGTTAAGGGGTTTAGAAGGAATAACTTGCAGAACATATTTTAAATCGTTTCATTATGTACTTTGCAAACATGGAAAAGAAAAAAGAGTAAATCCTACTCCAGAAAAGTAATTCTAGCACACAGAAAATTAAATGGCCAGAATGGTTGGAATACTATGAAGCGACAGCACTAAGTATTGGCAAATGCGTGTGTGTGCATATAAATGTACAAAAGGATATACAGCTTTTCCCAGGCTGCCTGTACGCAGAAATTTACATAGTTCAAATTATCAATGTAGCACATTTTCCAGAGACTGAGCATTCATTTGCAGCTTAAGAGTAAGAAGAAATCAAGCAGTTATTTATTATAATTCTCCTATAATAATAAATTACTATTTTCCCATAAAGTTTTCTTTATTAATCATTCTGGCTATACTTGTCATTCTGTCCCTAATATTTTTTATAATGTTGCCCCAACATGTACAACTCCTCTGACTGTTCTACGTACATCACAGCAGCCAGCAGTAGACAGCATTCACCCTGCATCCCTTGGTGTGCAAGACTCGACCTCAGTCAGGTTCCACATAGCCACACATCCAAAAGGAGGAGCGTTTTCTGGTACTGTGTGAGGCACATTGTCTGTGTGTTTGGCAGGGCAGTATTGTTAGAAATACAAGCTTTGAAGTGAAGAAAGGGAAAAAGCATTTAGGAATGGTTTATTCTTATCTCCTGTAGGATCTGATGCCCTATTCAACAGGGAAATAGGGCACAGTGATCAGACAGTTTATTTGGGCCAGGACAGTCCTAGAAAATAATTCTTTTCCTTACTCTATGAAAGAAAAAAATTGGTTAGTATTTTTTCTGGCTCTCACACTCCAGTTGCATTCCTGGTGACATACCTTTTCTCTGGACTAGAGCTGAGGGCTGAAAGCAGAGATTTCCTTCCCAGCTTCAGCTCCAGCATTAGCTTCTCAACCAGGCAGGATGAGTGTTCATTACATCGTCCACCCATCCTCCGTGTGACTCGTCCTTGAAATAAAACCAAATTTGATTAAACTGCTGAAGGAATTCTTAGGAGGTACCTTTCTGTTCCTTTCCAAGCTGTTTAGGATGAATAAGTCCAACCTAGCCCAGAGTGATTACCTCTGGAGGAAGGATTTTCCTTCAGAATAAAGGATCTCATTAGGAATTGCCTCCAGGCTGTTGGGTTACCTGCATAGTGTTTTGGAAGAGGAATACAAGGCTTCACCTGTGCTGTAAGAAGCATTCCTACCTTTCCAGAACTGACCAGGCTTGTCTCCATGTAGCTAGTGAGATCAATTTAGGTCATGGAGTGAGGTCAGCTTCTGTACACTTTTTTTAGAGAGTTTAAAAATGACTGTACGGAGGTCGATAGCCATTACATTTAGAATCATAGAATAGAATCATAGAACAGTTAGGGTTGGAAAGGACCTTAAGATCATCTAGTTCCAACCCCCCTGCCATGAGCAGGGACACCACACACTAAACTATGTCGCCCAAGGCTCTGTCCAGCCTGGCCTTGAACACCTCCAGGGTTGGAGCATTCACAACTTCCTTGGGCAACCTATTCCAGTGCCTCACTACCCTCACTGTGAAGAACTTCTTCCTTATATCTAACCTAAACTTCCCCTGTTTAAGTTTAAAGATTTGTCCCAGATCATCTTTTACCTCTTTCTGACAAGGTAAGGCAAGTTATATGTAAAAGCACTTTGAAGTGACAGATGATATTGTTGAACTTTTGGTGGACAGTCTGTTAATGGGGATGAAAAAGACAATGAAAACATAAAGTAAGTAAGCAAGGTTACACATACTGACTTTCAACAATAGTCCCTGAATCAGATTCTGGTGTTTTGTTGTTTTTTTTTTCCTTGTGAGGTGAAGCTGACCTAGAACATTGGAAAGGACTCATGAATATGAATACAAATTGCACGTCATAGCTGATTAGTGATTGATGATCAAGTACTGTACCACTCTTTTTCTGGAATTAATGGCTAACACTGAGAAAACTACATGCTACAAAACTTCTTCCCAGTATTTAGAAAAGATACATCTCTTTATTCACACACTTTCATTTCTTTCTGTAAATTTGAGGGTTTGCAATTTTTGTTTGGTTGGTTGGTTTTGGGTTTTTTAGATTCTTTTTGTATGTATTGGTTTTTTCTTCCCTCTTCTCAGCAAAATCTATGAGCTGGAGGAGCCTTTTTTTTTTTTATCTGTATTTATAGATTAAAGCAATAGAGAAAAATAATAACTTTTAGAGTATTATTCAAATGATTACAACAGGGGTCATTGCTTGCAACCATGGTCACTAGGGAGGTATATTATATGTTGTGGGAATGGAGGAGGAGGACAGAAGAAAGAAATCCTTTAGTCTGCACCTAAACATTTTCTAATGCACTTAAGACTTCTAGACATGTCCACAAATGAAGTAGCAATAATATAGTAAAGATTAAAATAAATGATTCAAAGTCAGAAAACCAGGAACAGCAGTGATCTATACTCAGAGTTGGTATATATTGGTATCTGTTTGTTGACTTCAAAGGTAGATGCTTATGAAGATCATATACCTGATAACAAGCTTTTGAAATTTTGCGTCCTGTCTTTTACAAGTTTCTCTGTAATAAGCAATGCAAAGTGTGACTCAGAATCTTCACAAACAGGAGCTGGGAACTCCTGATTTCTAATCAAGATGATGTTTGGGCAAACAAATGGATATTTGCAGGTAAACACAGCATGCTAACTTTAAAGCTGCAAGCAGCTTTAGCTTCAAACATTTGTGCCTTAATATTTAACTGAACTATGGTCATAATAAGAGTTTGAAATGAAAAACATGCAGCATCTCATTAGTTTTTGTTTTGTTTTATCTATAGTCTTCTGACAAATCCAAAATCAAGGCTAGGAATACTGATCTAATAGCCAGCTGGTTAACAGAGAGCTATGACTAGAGTCGGCTGTTCTGCCAAAAGTGCAGCTTGTTTAAAAAGTACTATTTTCCCTCTTGCTTATTTCAGGAAAAAGAAAAAATAAAGTGAAAAAAAAAAAAAGAACTAGAGGAGCTCTGTCAGATCAGGATTAGCTTTTATGGAGCAGATGATTCAGCAATACCTTCTAACCATCTCTCTACAGCCTGCACTACTCATCCTTTACATCTCCTGACCTCCCATCTCCATATTTAAATGAGATAATAAAAGGGAATTTAAAACTATGTATTTCTTGAAGATTATTCTTTTATTAAAACCACTCTCAGAATTTCAAATAGTGCAGTGCATGAGGCTCTTAAGTGAATTAAAGATATTAAAGTATAGCTATACACATCCTTTAAGAATAAATCACAGCCGTAGACTATTCTTTAGGATTAAGGGTTAAAGGGTCATTTTCTATAGCTTATGCTAGTAACAAGTCAACCTCTGGGGGCATGGTGTATGGGCAATTTACACTACTCACCCACAGTCTTGTATCACAGTTTTAGAAGTGGGAAGCTCAGAGCATAGTGTTATCATACACTGTACTTTGAAGAATGAGTTGAATAGCAACTAATATTTACACTTGGTAACAACATATCCTAGAGCTTAGAATGAAGAGACCTGTATTTGGCATAAATTGTCATTTTCTATTGAAGTCAATGGATCTATTACATTTCCACAAGCTAAGTATTTGCTCTTTGTCAGATCATCAGCTGTAACAAAGCAGGAGATTGAAGTAGATAACATGTTTGGGGTAGATAATATGTGAGAAGAAAGCATACCTGAAAGAATTTTAAGATGTATATAATGACTTTAAGATGTATATAAAAACTTAGGCATGTTTCATACACATTTAAATTATTTCAAAAATGAAAAATTTTAAGGGAGAAAAGTTCATGTATTTACCAATGAATTTTGGTTTTTTCAATCCTTTTGGTCCTAGGATTGTTTTAAAAATGTACTAAAATATCACCCTATACAAATTTCATGGTTTCTTGGCACGTGATATACTTGAGATTTAGGACTGATTAAAGCAAAGACTATTTTCTTTCACATCTTTCGTATTTGATTTTATTCCAATAACATTTTAAGGAAAAAAGAAAAAGTTCTAAACCCAAAATAGAACATGACATTGTAAACAGATTATTCTAAATATTAGTGGTATCATCAAAAGAAATGGTGGAATCTATATGGAAATAATAACAATATAAATTACCTGATGATGTATGTTGAGGTATGCCTATTTAGTTACAACAAAATCATTAAGGACTTTCAAATATATTTTTTGTAAAACTTCTTCAGTATTAAGATTTTATATTAAACATAATTTCTAAGATTTTCAGCAGCATAAATGTGTGCGTGTTATCCATTTTATCTTTGAATTAGAATTATTCTTCCACATGTAATTAAAATAGAAAAGACTAACAGCATCAATAAATTCGTCATGCTGTAATTAAAATAAATTTTTTTCCTTTCCTTTTTCTAGCCCAAACCCCATATCTTGAGTACATTAGAGTCCCAGTTTTACTTATTTCTATAAATATTATTTTTTTCTGTAAGGGTCTTACACTAGGTTGCAAATATCTATGTTACCTCATGATCTTTACAGATACAAATATAATTGTCATGTGCTGCTGTGTGCAGTTTGTGGATCTATTTTCCAATAAATTTGAGGTCAATTCTCATTAATTCTATGTGAGCTTTCCTGAATAAATCCCTCATTTTTCAACAATGGAATAGATTCTTCATTATTGAATTACATGCACTTAAGTGGGATCTATCTGCATCTAAAGAAAGAAAATCTTGATTTGTTGAATGCCCCAGTACATTTCTTACCATTTCAGTTCTTCAGAACTGTGTATAATTTCCTGAATATCTTTGATAAATACTGACTTTTTTCTGCTTTCTTGGTTAATGAAAACTTAGGAATTATTTCTCAAGCCTATTAATTAGGGATGTTTCTGCATTTTCCAAACTACTCTGAAAAGTGAATAAATATGAACTACAGTGGAAGTCCAAGAAAGAAAGGATATATGTATCATCATTAACAAAATTACAAGGAAGAGTCTTTGAGTGTTGTTGGCATAGTATCTAAGCAGTGCTAGGTGCACTGCAAATGCATATGGATTATATTGAAACTTACTTTTCTTAATTTAAAATAATCTGGGAGGTGTACATAATTTACAAAAGCATTGCTATAAAAAGTAAAAATATAAAATGAATATGGGTTCAGTATACTGAGCTTCATCCACTAAATTAACTATTACAACTTTATCTGAAATACTTGATATCTAAAAAATATTCCTACTCTGTTTATTTAAGAGATAAAATTTACCTTTGTTGATGATATTGTGAATTTTTAAAATATTTCATGCTTTTATTACAGAATCAAATATACTGAACATTTTAAATATCCTTCATTAGTACTGTTTATTGTTAAGGTGACTGAAAATGTAAAAATGCTGTTTTGTGTCCTATTAAGACAGAAAAACCACTCCTTATGAATGAGATTGTGAACTCTGGAGATCTACCCTGGGCTCAGCCAGAAACTCCTGTGTGATTCCACCTTCCTTTCTGTAAAATGGGTTAGCTGTGGCTACAAGTCCACAAGTTATATGGATGCTGCAGGTGCTGAAAGTCTAATTGAGTTAGAGGAGAGACAGGAAATACCCATGCAAGAGAAATACAGTAACAGTTAAATGTAAAGACAGGCTCAAGAAGCATTGAGCTGGGAACTTTTGGAGGCAGGAGAATATTCCCAGGGAAGGACCTCTCTTTACTTTCTCTTTCTGAAGTGCATGCTTCTGACACCTATGAGAGACAGGACACTTAGGCCTTCTAGGTCTTTCTTAACCTTTCAATATTCTGTTCTTCCAAGGCTGCTTTTCACAGGGCAATAATGCCACATGAAGTATTGAGACACCTTCGTGGCAATAGGAAGAAGGCTGTGAAATACTCCTATACAAAGAGGTTGAATGAACACCTGCCAGGCAAAAGTGCTTTGGATCCTGCTTTAAAACGAGACAGTGGGCAGAATGGTTTGCTGAAGTGTCTTCCAGTATCCATTTCTAGGGTTTCCACTGATTTTTAAGAATTAGTCTCAAAAAGAAGATATTCCCATGAGATTAATCTCACAGCTCCCTTAAGAACCAAGGAAGGATGGGCTGAATCACCTCTTGAAGACCTGATGTGTTAACTGCCTTCCAAAAGGACCTTGGTCTCCTCTACAGCATTCAGAAAAAACCTAATGGCTATAACATTAACATGAATATCTCACTTGAATATACAAGGTTTTAAAGGAAAAAAATAGTTTTGTATATGTATATTCCCCTTCTCTATGGATTAGGAAAAAATTACAACTTACGGTCTTGTAACCAACTAATGAAAAACTACTGGATAAATGTGCTTCCTTTGATCCACAGAAAACATTTTAGTTCTTTTATTTGAAATGCTACACTGCTTGATAAGTCCCTAATGCCTACAGTTTTATCAGATGTACAGTTTTCCAGGATAATTCATTTTCCAATGTATAAATATATATAGCCAAGTAATGCAAAAAAGAGATTTGCAACAATGCAAGATAACACAAGAGTTCATGCATTGCTACAGTGACACTGGAGGATGGTGAGGGCCTGATTCTGGAGTCAAGAATAGAATATGCAGGTAAACTGCCACGCTAAATACTACTGATTTCAATGAATTTATATACCTGCAATAGTTTGCACCTTTTCCATTGCACACCATTGCTCTAAACTATGGCTTGGATACTAAAATGGGTAGTCTTTGCCTAGAGCATTCTGAAGTTGATAGTTACTCTGGTGGCTTACGCTGCTGAATATTCTGTAGTCCCCTGTGTCATCTCTATTTCTTGAGTATAGTAGACTTACATCGAGGTCAATTCTAGCAGTCTATTTGGCAGTTACCTTTTAAAATCGATTGCCCAGATCTATTTATGAATCACTCCTCTGCTTTTTTTCTTTTCCTTGTCCTAGAAATAATGATGGAAGCAGATGTGAGAAGAGACCCAACAGCATTGGTCCCACCGACTTACTACTACAGACAGAAACTGTGCCACCCCTTTACAGACAATCTGCACTTCATGATCATAGAATCATAGAATAGTTAGGGTTGGAAAGGACCTTAAGATCATCTAGTTCCAACCCCCCTGCCATGAGCAGGGACACCACACACTAAACTATGTCGCCCAAGGCTCTGTCCAGCCTGGCCTTGAACACCTCCAGGGTTGGAGCATTCACAACTTCCTTGGGCAACCTATTCCAGTGCCTCACCACCCTCACTGTGAAGAACTTCTTCCTTAGATCTAACCTAAAGTTCCCCTGTTTAAGTTTAAAGCCATTACCCCTTGTCCTACCACTACAGTCCCTAATGAAGAGTCCCTCCCCATCATCCTTGTAGGCCCCCTTCAGATACTGGAAGGCTGCTATGAGGTCTCCACGCAGCCTTCTCTTTTCCAGGCTGAACAGCCCCAATGGGTTGCTTTTCTCTATTTTTTTTCCCCTGGCATGATATGCAAGATAATTTTGGAGTAATTTCTAATATGATGAATAAGCTATTCACATAATTTTTACTTTTAACTCCTGTGTTTGATGATTCATTAGTAATACACTCAGATTAAAATATTAATTGCTCTTAAGTTCGTAACATTATTTTCCAGTGTTTTCAATTCCTAACAAATTAGTATGGGAGGTGTAGCCATGGAGAAGTTATAAACAAATGGAATAAGTGTACAGGAATCTGCAGTTAGTAGAAAAGGGGAAACAGAACTTCTGTTGCTATATGTCTGAATGTGTTAACTGTATTAGATTGTAAAGAAATATGATGTTTTCTTGATGCAAATACCCTTTGTACATAGTGACAATAAAGCAAAAATGACTGTAAAGTCAATATTTAGATGCAGTGACCTTATGTTATGAAGAAGACTGGTTTTGTTTTCTGTTGTTGCTTTTGGTGTTCTGTTTTTGTGTTGTTTACTTTTTTTTAATTTTAGGTTTCTGTAGGAATTTCTTTACTTGTGACACATATGCACCTTAGAAACTACGTACTAGCAGAGTAAGAAAGTTTTGTAACAAGATATTGTGAGTTTAGTGATTTTTATCTTGGTTTAGAAGAGCAAAGTCAAGGACAGCTCCACATGTTCTGCAAAGTTCAGCAGTAATATTATTATTCACACAAGTTGTCTCAGCTGTGAAGTCAGTACATTTGCTCTGGATGTCTCTTTATTATTAATGGGCCTTTCACCTGACTTTATACATTTGTTTGAGCCAATATTGCTGTTGTGGGCTGGCCAGTTCGCTTACTTAGATGTTTTCATACCCTGGTTGCCTTAAAGGTGAAATTTTGTTCCAAATGTCTTCTGAAAGGTTAGTCTTAACTAACCTCCAGATATTGCACTGAAACAGAAAATATTCATTAAATAACTATGGCAAATGAAATAGTAAAACTCTCCTCCTACTTTCAAGGCATCACTCATTCTATCCAAAATGTTACTCCCTGCATGACATCAGAGGGTAAAATTCACCACCAAGCCAGGCTAAATTTGACATGAAGACCACAGAACCCTTAAATCCACTCAAGTTTGACACCACACTGTATCTACCTTAAGCAGAATCAAATGTTTAAGTAGGAATTAAGTCATGTGTTGTCTTTTTGATGGGTCTTTGCAAATGGGCGAATTTCACCCAGAGAGAATAAGCATAAAATTAGATCAATTTATTTAAAGTTCTGACTGGAAGTAAAACCAAAAACATAAAAAGATTAGTCAGGAAAATATGACTCCAATGTTGGAAAAAAATTATATTTAGGAAAATTATCATTTTCCTTTCAAATATGAGTCAAAATAAGAATTACTTACTTTTGAAAATGCCCTCACTTTCTGGTGTTTGGATGAAGAGGTCTGGTTTTCTGTGGGCCACTTGCAAGGGCCTCATAATCTGAGATTTATTTGTAGTTTTATTTTCATATGCATCTTAAAATACTTAACAATATTGCTGATGGAGAACTACTTATACTATCAAAGATGCTTATGTAAAGCATAAGTAACATTACCAAAGAATTAGTTAGCATAAGCAATGCAGGTCACTGGAATGTGAAGTGCAGGGCTTTTACTGCAAAATCAAGAGCTGAGCAAAATGAGATACTGGTTTAGCTTCAGTAGATTATGTTACAAAGAGCTCTGTAGCAAACTGCTGCAATTTCATATGCTTGTATTTCCTTATTTATAGAGTACCTTTAGGAAGTTATTCCAGTCTTTGAAGAGAATTTGTAGGGAGATTCAGGACTCAAAGAAACATATATCACAATCAGACTAAAATAATATATAATTGAGAGACTTTTTAGACTTAATACAAAGTAACATTCAGATGATTTTTGAGTGTAGGGAGGTATGTGTGCCTGTTAGAGTAATGTGAAATACGGAGCACCAAGGTGATAATATGCCACATTAGGACAATTCATTTTATACATCTTAAAATAGAAATGTCTAAGGAATGAGAAATAGAGGTCAGAAAAAATTCATGAATTCTTCCACCTTATTTTCATAAATCAATGCCTTAGGCCCCACTGAGACAGCTAAAAATACATTTCTCTTTCAGATGAAGGGGATTAGGAGGTGGGAGGGAGGGCATGTTGCCTCACAAACACAGAGGATGTCAGCGTTGTCATGAAAATTATGAGCATATTGTGTAGGTGTTACTGTATGAGGGATGTATTTTCCCTTTTAGTGGCATAGATAATAATAGTCTTTTATAATCCCCGATATAGAATTTTAAATTTAATCTTTTTCAACCTATTTTGTTTATGGTACAGCCTTTAAATAGCTAATAGGCAATAAGAAATGAATTTGAATGGACTGAGTTCTCTTCACTGCTGTGCAAAATCTGTGGATTTCAGGCAACAAATAGGTGATGAACAGGTACACAGTGAATGTAATGTTTTCTGATTCTAGGAACCATTGTACTTTTCTTTAGGGAAGACAAAATAGCCAAGGTGAATACATTTCACTCTGGATGTCAAAGCAGAAATCAGTGACTTGGATGATACTTTGGAACTACCTCCTTTCCAGTTTGTGAAGCAGGTCTAGAGAATGCAGCCACCGTACAGGTAGAAAACATGAGCTGAAGTCAGGTAAATTCAGTTCAAAACCCTTCTTCTTAGATGCACAGCTATTACATCAGTTGCTTATGTTAACTAAAAAGTGAGCATAGACTGTGCTTGAGAGGCGGAAACCTTTACGTATTCATCATGGAGAAGCAAAGACTGAACTCTAATAACTCGGCCTTCATGGCACAAGAATTAACAAGATAAATAATGCAACAGGTGTCTGTTAATTGGAACAATTCTGTGGGTAGCCAGTTAAATGATTGTCTTGATGATGAGAAAAAAATTGATATAAAACTGCACACAGACTAAAAATTGTAAAGTAAACATTTTATATGCTCCTTTTTTATGGAAATTGCTTCCCACAACAAATTCTGACCAAGACAGTATCTACTGCATACTGAAGACACTGCACCTCTGGTACAGAATATACTCCAAGGATGGAAGCAGAAAAGTTAAAGATAGTTGCAGTCATTAAGCAGATCTTCCATTTTTCTTCAACACATGGAAACTTTGCAGGTTCTAAAAGCAAAGGTTCATTTTTCTCACTTGTTTGTTACATATAACTTTCTAATTGCTACCTGACTACTGCTGCATAAACACATAGATTTCTGTGACCTGCTAGAAATGTTTTCTGTGCAGAGATTATGAAAGTCCTTACACACCCACCAAATTTGACACACCCATGCTCTAGTGAATAGCACTACCAACCTTTACCATGACATATTCCCTTTATTACTTAAGTGCTAAGTATCATATTTATGCTTTCTACACAGCAACTCAAGGAGGGCAGTATCAACTATGCTCTGAATATTTTCTCCATTCTTAAGCAGACCTACAGTATTCCACTGAGATAACCGCTAGAGAAACAGTTTATTTCAAACATTTTCTACACTCTGTAGCTAAGTATATTTTGTAAAATTATCTGGTGCTCTCGTCTGATTCTTTCCTAATGCTGTTGTGGTAGGAATTATTCTCTTTTCTGTGATGGAGCTGCAATTCAGCTATGCATCCCAAGCAAGGGTTTTCATAACTTTTTTTTCTTGCATTGTTTCATCATTGTTTTTTCACAATTTCCTTCCTGCTTTTTAACTCACCTTTGATGTATGTCCTGTCAGCACAAAGATCTTCAATACAGTTGTGCACTTCACCCTGCACATTTCTGGACAGAGCTTCTACAGCTCATTCTGTAGTCATGTATATGAATGCAGGAACAGAAGTATCTCTGGTGGACTGCTATTTCCCATTTGTATTGGCCTTATGTGTCAAGGTTTTGGTAGTAGGGGGTAGAGACATTAGCTCAGATCTGAAGGAATTATGCCTGTGCTGGCCTAATAGTGCTGTAAGGGGCTTTTATCACTTCTTAATTCTTGAAACAAACTCAACTCGTTGTCTCTATACTGTGCTGCATGGCTGTAAATGTGCCTCTAGTGGACAGGTGAATATACAGTGTATTGAGCATTTGGCAAAAAAACATTGTACAAATGTAGTATGAGAACTTAGATTTAGGTAGGATGCCTACAAATAATAACTTTGAACTGGAACAAAATTAACATCTGACGGTCCTGACTCACAGATGTGAGACAGAGTTATCTTTATTTGACCTGATCTTCTGTTCCTGATTAAAAGTTTATTTTTGTCACTGTATAGTTGTACCTTAATAATGCAGTATCTGAAAATTCATGTATTCTGATTGGTTGAGGTCATTATTAACTAGACAAAGTGCTGGGAATTATTAAATATACACTAAGATTTTTGTCATTGGAGGCTCACTTTACAAATTTAATCTCTCATTCTCAAATAAATGCCTCTTTTCTGATTTGCTGCTACCGTCACGACTCTTCATCTCTATGTCATTACTAGTCATGAGAACCTGTTTATCTTCTGACCCTGCTTCTCATCCCAAATCCAAAGATTTTATCTGCCTCAGACAGAAATAAACACAAATTAATAGCTGTGCATTCCCATGGGAAGTGTAGATCAAAGGGTGATAAATCCTATAAAATTTAATTTAATTGATTATTGGAGGACAGTGAAGAGGGGTAAATGCACACTTTTTTTTTTTTTTTGACTGAGTATTTAAGAGCAGTTTATGTTTGCTATTATGCCTGTTGAGAATTATTTTGCTTACTTTTCTTCGTTGTTGGTCATCACCTTCCCTTTATAAGAGCTGTTTATTCCCAATCACTCTCTGTTATTTAAGTTCCCTTCTTTCAATCAAAATATCTGAAATTAATAAAAACTCCTACTTAATTTGTTATGTTAGTTTGTCTCATTTTCAAGGAGGCATTCTGGAGAGCTACCTCGTGGACAACGAATGCCAGAGCTCTAATGAAATACAGTAGGGAGCAGCAACATATGCAACCCACTTTCGAGATTTTGCACCTAAAGATGGAAGGAGACAAGAGTACAAGCCCTATGAAACCTGTAAGTGTGATACTGGGTGGGAGACAGGTAAACATAGAGCAGTCAACATGACTTTAAGCATATATGTTTAGAAAACAGGGGCTAATTAGACCAGAATATAGACATGGAAAGAACTGCTGTGAGTGTCTGGGTACTACATTCAATAACACCAGTAGTGACAGATGTCTCAGCTTTGTAAAGTTCAGAGTGTGCTCTGATAAAAAGCTCTGCAATCCATTCATGTTACTTTACTTTCTCTTTTTTTTTTTTTTCCCCCTGAAGAAATTCCATAGGACTGGGTGAAAACCTCTTAGGTCAGTTCTAAAATGTCAAACAGGCTGACCTTGTTAGCTATCCTGTGATTAGTTTGAAATTGGTACCAGGTAAAAATTGAATGCTTGACATAAGAAGCAATCAGTTCATGACGAAAGAATAGAAATATTCTTAATAACAATCAATATGGTTTCCTGTAGAAAAAAACATAGTAGGCTCCACAACTACAAGCACTCTGAAAAAGTCTGTAAGTGTGTGGCATTGTCTATGGCCAGCTGTAATGGAAACAAAATCTAAAACTGGTAACGAATTTGGCAGCAAGGATGCTGGAAGCCAGTGCTATATCTATTTTAGGTGATCAGAGTGTGGTGGTAAAATATAGGACTACTGAATATAATTTTGCTGAGATTTCCTACAGGAGAAAATACTTTGGTGTGAATGATACTAGTTCCCAGATCATTACTGGTTTTCAACATAAGAAGTTGCAGTTACCTTTGGTTTAAAGTCAGGTGTTCAAGTAAGTTCATACACAGTAACAGCGTTATCAGACTCCTAATGATCTATTCTCCCAGTGATACTCCTGGGATTTTGCATAAAGCTCTCATTAATGCAAATGGAAATGTGGAAAGTACATGCTGAAATCAACAACTCCCCCTATTGTTATAATAAATGAATAGTCCACTTACGCAAAAATTAACATTACGGAGTTTCATTTTATCTTAACTACTTCCTTCTCTTTATATAACAAATCATGATAAAAATTGTGGTCTTTTGCATTTGGTTTTTAAGCGGATGTCACAGGAGAAAGCCAGTGCAGAGGATTTATCAAAAAAACAAGTTCTTGTTATGACCCAGTTCTGACCTGGTCTAGCCAAATCATCAATCACGGTGACAACAGGCCATATTTATACCTGGTGCAGCTGCACTGTAATGAACAGGATTACATTTAGAAAAGATTTGCCCTATAAATTTTTAGTAAGAAGTCTGGGTTGACGATTACTCAAAGGTTTGCCTAGATACATTATGCAAAGGTATATGTATGTTTCAGTTTGCTACAGATGTTGTAGTTAGGAATTCATGGATATTTGGACTTTGATGTTCCAAGTTTCGTTATAACAGAATGTGAAGATAACAGGGCCACAATCTAGTTATACAGTTGAAAGATTAACAAAATAATTTGATTGTATTCTGCTTATCTACCACAACATTCTAGTATACTTTGTGGCTTGTAATAAATGCTGGTCATGGGACAGCTAAAATAGGTAGCACTAATGATGTGCTACAGCAAAAAAATATTGTTAAAAGATCATTTATGACTGCATTTCCCAAAAAATCCAACCCTACACAGAGAAAGTGATAAGTTATTTACATGGTTTTAGTAAAAAAAAGCACCCAAACTTGTCAGTGTCTAAAGTGTCTAATCATTTTTTGTATCCTTCTAACTTTAGATGCCATTTAGTTAAATGAAGTGATCAAAACTAAACATGTTCAATTCTATGAATGGAAATCTTTCTATCAAACTCTGTTAGCATAAACAGACTAGATCTGTTCAAGCTGGGTGGAGCTACCCAATGTTAAATAAACAATGTGTTTCAATTTATTTCCTAAACAAGTAATTGCCTTTACATGATAGTAACAATCAGCTGCTTACTGAGTGAGATTGTTCCTAACTTGAATTAAGGGAAGTCCTAACACTGACTCCACTGGGGCTATGATTTCACCTTTATTACATTAATTAAATGTAATATACCTCAGTAAGAAAGCTCAAAATATTGAGTAGTTATTGAAAGAGGAAAGGTCAATGCCTAATGCACACAGCATCTGAAAGTAAGGATAGAGTAAGCCCTGGTTTATTACAGTGCCTTATGGTACACATTTAACAGCTGTGCTGTATCTGTATATAAATGTGGTAAGAAGCACTTTCTAGAACCTGGAATACTTATGAATTTGATGTTTAGTAAATAGGCCATATATGTGAGGAAATAATTTACTAGCAGTAATGCTATAATCCAGCTAAATAGCCAGTTGTCTTACCAGTAGTTAGTTGTGTATCTCGTGCCACTGTAATTCTATCATGAATTGATCCCGATTAACTGGAGTCACAATTATTCCAAACACACTGCTTAGGCACAAAAAAATGAAGTTACTGGCTTTCTTTAGAAAAAAGACATATAGAGCTAGATTGGACTGACCATTTTTTTTTTTTTTGACAATTTTACTGCAAAATTTTCTGAGATGTAGAGTTAATGTGATGCGCAGTAACATGAAAGCTTTGTACTGAAATTCATTGTGGAGGTTGCATTATCAATCAATGTGTCCTACGGATATACACAGAAATCTGCTAATGGAATACAGTTAACTTAAAACTATGTCATCAGTAAGTGTCATTCTCACTACTGGGAGACGTTAGCTATCACAGCAGTGAGTGGAAAAAATACAAAATACAGTACATGTAGTTCATAAATTGTTTCGAATTACATGGCAGATTTTTCTGGTTTTCTTTCATCTACATAATCTTAAGACTTTTAATAACACTCTTCACTGTTACCCTAGTATGAAACAGATCAATTAATAGAAGAAATCAACATAAACTTTCTACTCAGAAAGTAACAGAAGTGCTGGAGGTCTTGAAAACTACTAACTACACTTACAACTTAGGGTTTATGTCAGTGTTTCTCATTTAGCGGGTTACAATCCAAAGTTATCATGAAATGTTACCAGAGGGCTACAAGGGAGTGAAAATTTTATGACATCTTAAAGCAAAGGATACTTCACTCTCCTATTCTTCACAAATCCTTATCTTTAAAGGCTCAGTAATTTTTGTAAATCTCTTGAAATACACACTGTGGCAATTACTTTTCTCACTGTTAGATTTATTGCATATAGAGGAGGTCCATAATTTTTTCTAATATCTGTCAAATAGTCAGTGTATAAATGTTTATAACTCATACATTCATAAAATGACCTGATGTTTGTGATATATAATACTACCTAGTATTTGATAACTAATGCACATTAAAATTCTTGTGATGACAATGTGAATTTTAACACATCAGCTGATAAGACATAATGCAACTAACATTGATCAGATAGTTTATGGTGAAAGTACAGCAGGGCTTTAGCACATTAATTAGTATTTGCTAGCCATATGAGTTGAAATTAACGTTTTTCTCTAATGACTGTATCAAAGTCTAATTTTTGTGGTATGCAAAAGTTTAAAAAATCACTAAGGAATATATTTTATTTCAGGGCTAATTAAACTAAAAGCACCAGCATATTATGCCCATATTTAGAATTTACATCTTCGTTTATCCCAGCATTTACCACAGCTGTAGCCTTGTGTGTAACAGGATTTGTATTTTCTTTGTTAGAAAGACTGCTGATACAAGCTTTATTGAGCTGAAGCAATGCTAGCTAAGAAAATAAGCCTTGAGTTGTTCCTCATCATTGTTCCTTCGAGAAATTACTCGTCCTTCAGTCTCCTCCAGCTTATCCTTAATTACTCTCTCACTGGTTGCTGCACCCACTCATTTACCCAGCCAAAGGAGGAGCCTTACCTTTAACAATTTAATAGCAAATTTCTCACCTGGCTTGTGGGCTTGCATTTGATCATCTTTGTTATGGACAATCAGAAAATCTCTAATTCAAAGATAATGACAAGGAATAAAGACAATTTTGCCAGAGAGTAATGCAGTTTCTTCCATCGTACATATACATACATATGTATTTAGGTTATTTCTTCTGCATGTGTACTGGCATCTGTAAGTTAAACTCCAGATTTCATTAAAAAGAAGATATTAAAAACAAAATCATAGAAAAAAGAACCACGGAGAATGAACCTCACCTAAGAATTAATCTTGCTGCAGAAGAGGTCACAAGCAGGTAAAGAAGCTCGTAGTAACATGAAACTGTAATTTGATGGTTACTTGAATGAAAGTCTGCTCAGAGAAAAAAACAGAACAGTCTGTACTTTCTTCTCTGCATCACTCTATTTTTCTTTTCTGGTATAACAGCTTGTACTGCAATCTAGTTTTGGAAACTTATCTAGCTGAGAAATAATCACCAGAGGACAAAATAAAGATCCCTTTTTTTGACTTTGTGAAGCCTAGTTTATGACTAAGATACATATTTTTTGCCAGTCTAGTGGAAGACATGGCACCATGAAGAAAGAACTAGCAAGGTTATTTTCAGTGCAGCTTAAATTATGTCTGAGACTTGATATGGGAAGATAGACAGTTGATGTGGCAAGGTGTCTTACAACTGTGGGACTTGGCTAGTGGGTGAAGAGGTGGGAAGGAGTCGTATGAATGTTGAAGAAACAAATCTGGCTTTTCTGTGTTCTTACCCAGCTAAGCAGGACAGTGAAACAGTGACCCACTCTACAAAAAAAAAAAAAAAAAAAAAAATGGTGAAGGGAGAAAAGAGAAAGGAAGACTAAGATGCTTTATTGCCCCAGACATTGAGCAGATTTTATAAGGCTTCTGATGGAATATATTTTCCTTATTTACAGGTAACTATAGTCTGTGTTCTACCATTGCCCATCTCTTTCTATTTACACAAGTGTACATGATGAGACAATAAAGGACTCTGGAAAAGTACTAGACAAAATCTAACAACAGCTAATAAGAGGAGCATGGCCTCTGGATTCCTCATGGGAAGAGGGAAATAACCACAATTTTTGCTGTCCTGTGGGATACAGTTATGCTGGCCAGAACCAAAGTGTAGCATGTCTCACCTCCCCTGTTTCTAAATGCAAACCTGATGTCTGGTTTTATTGAAAGCTCCCTGCCTGAGATGGATATCTTAAGGCCAAATTCAGTAGGTAGTCAATCCCTGTATCTGCCAAGAGCCAGTATATTCAAAAGAATGCATGCCAGTGTCTTACCATGTTTGTTTCAGTTAGAATCAACATTTTTTTGTAGTTCACTTAAAATCAAATACAACACATTCCAAGAGATATATGCCTTAATTCCCACAGAATTTATAACACTATGGTTCCAATATGTGACTCTGACACCCAGAAGTATTTAGGTTAAATTTTCAGAAACTTCTGTGATGCTGGATATTTAACTACTTTGAATCCCAGAAGAAGAAACTTCAGGATTAATACCTGACTATGTCTTCTCAGGGAATAAAAGTAGGAACAGTAAGCTGTCAACTGAAATATCTGAAACAGAATCAGTATTACAATAAGAGCAATATGCACTATGGCTCTTTCAAGGATGCTCTCAGAAAAAATGTGGAGAAGTAGCTTTGAAATCTTTATGGGACTTCCTCCAATAATAACTTAAAGGATGCCATTCCAGCTAAAGAAAAATACACTAATTTCCATGTTGTTTGGACTTTGTTTTCAATGAAATGTGCAACTAATAGAAACTGCAGGAAAAGACACCAGTGAAACACACAGAAATGTTAATTTTTACTTTTTGTGGGTTTCAGACCTGACTATTAGTGTGTAAACAAAGGCAATGGCTTTATCACACTGCTTATCTAACAAGATCTCCTAGACACCATTCTCCCTGCTGTTGTAAAGATCTCTAAGCTATCTGTGTATATTTCTTTATTGGAGAGACATGGGTTTCCCCAGAGAAAAATTCAGTGCACCTAGGATCAGCATTGTCTTTTATCAGAATTTATTATTGCAGTATGTTATAATAAGGTAATAACATCAGGTAAACTAGCTCAGACAGCTAAGATAATGATTTAGGCATCTTGTTTAACTCTCTAAGATCAAATGAAACAATCCAGGCTGATGGCTTTGAAAATGATCATAATAATACAAAAAACAGTAATAACAATGAAGCGATATTATTGCATATTATGGAAAACTGGCATATTTTATCACTGGTATTATAAAACATGGGTCATTTTCTATCAAGTCACTAAGAAACCTAGTGAAGCGAAGAAAGACAAAATAATACCATACAGGACCAATTTACTTTGTTATGGTTTTGGTTTATTTGGACAGCCCATGATGAATAGTCTATAGAATCCTGATAAATTGAGAGATTAAGCTTAGCCTGTATCTATTCCAGAGGAGAAAGACAAACATCAAGAAAATCTTGGGGTTTATAGGAAAGAAAGAAGATTCTTATTGATTTAAATCCACATCAAATTATAACAGAATTGAACAAGAATATTATATTTTCACCTGGAAAAAGATTATGCCACTACACATGGAAAGGTATGTGTGCTGTTGCTGGAATACAATCTCACTGGGATCACAGAGGTGTGATGGGATAGCTCATACAATTGGAGCACTACCATGGATGATACAGTCCAGGAAGCTGAAGAGAGAGAATTACCCTTTATGTGAGAGACTGGTGGGAATGGGCATTGAGTGCGCCCTCAGCAAGTTTCCTGAAGACAACAAGCTGTGAGGCTCGGTTGATACGCTGGAG
>NW_009926868.1:27461-33787 GCF_000696875.1 Nestor notabilis | reverse complement strand
CTTTTTATTTTTTTTTCCCTTGTTCCAAGTGTAAATTGTTTCCTGCCACTCTACAGGATTTTTCTCCCTTAATGATATGGAGGGAGATAACTACTCATAGTGCTGACAGAGGTAAGAGTACTAGAATAAGTAATACTTCAGATAAAGAATGATATACTGCTAGTGGGAGTAAACTCAACAAAGATTCATATCCCAAAACACTAGTTAGTCTATCAGCACTTCTGCTGTTATCTCTTCGGCCACAAATCTGAGAGAAAGTTTCAAGGTCAGCTGTAACTATATTGAAAATCAGTAGATCTAAAAAAGGCTCTGTGAATTAGCCATCTTTGACAGCTTGGATTTTGTCTTTAAGGTGAAGCCACTTCGATGCCTCCATTTGGCTGGATCAGTGTAATAGGATAAGAGTAAATATAAAAGCATACACAGATAAGGAGATATTTTGGAGAAGTAGTAGACAGAAACATCAGACACTTTAGCCACAGAAAGTACAAGGTCAGAAGGCAATTTATGTTGAGTCTTCTGTAACTACCTGTGTAAATAAACATACACCATTAATATTGGCAGTATGCTAATTTGCCCAGAACAAAGACTGATTACTACAGATTGAATCAGCTCATTTAATTGTTTCAAAGCCTTTTTTTAAAAAAAAAAGCAAATAAAAATATGCCTAAATATAAGCACTATAACTTGTGAGCCACTTGCCTCAAAGAATATTAAGGTTTTCAGTCTCTGTATAGTTAAACTAAAATGATTATTCAGATAGGAAAGGACTGTTCCACAGTGTTAATTTGTAATTCATTAATACTGTTTCATTGGTGTGAAAGATTTGCCACCCTGATCTTTGGTGGAAGACTTCTCTGTGCTCCCTTTCAGTTTCTGGCATTAGGTTTACTACAAACCTAAGTGCAAGCTGTCCAAAGCAGTAGAAGGACAGAAATTATAGTAGAGATTAATTTCATTAAACAGTGAAGCTAAGGAAGAGCTCATGAAATATTTAAAAGAAAAAAAAAAATAGTGGAAAGTAGTCTGGTTTATTCAGGACAGATTGTGAAGGTAGACCTGGAAAAGTACAAGCCAAAAGGAGAGGCATTTTGTGGTCTTCAGGTGTGATAACAAGATAACTTTCTGGAGAAGTTCATTACTAGTAAGCTGTTGGTCCACAACTTGGAGAAGAGGAAATGCTACCTACAGATAGGGGATGAGAAGGCTTAAAGATCTAATTATTTTCAGCATTAGTCATTCTGGGAAGGAAAATTGCAATTAGATCAGTTAATATCTGTAATGGATAGCAAGGTCTTTTCCTGTGAGAGGGGTATGAAGCAAAAAATACATACATGTTCAGATTGGCTGGGTTTGATGATTTCAAATTGTCATATGCTTCATTCTTGGAAAGTTTTTCTTTTAAAGGAGGTATCAGCAGAAAGAATCAGCAATATTTCATATAAAACAGTCTCATAAGAAATCCTGATTGAGATCACTCCAGAACTGGTGCCATACACTACCATTATTTCTAATAGTACTGTCTTCCAGGACTCATACTTGTACCCAGGGGAAATAATAAAAATAATAACTTAGTAAGGCTGTGACAGGACAAGCAGGAATGGTTTTAAACTAAAGGTAAATTCAGACTAAATACAAGGAAGAAATGTTTTACAATGAGAGTGGTAAAACACTGGCACAGGTTGCCCAGTGAGGTGGTAGCTGTGTCATCTCTGTAAAACTTCAGGGGGGCTCTGAGCAACCTGGTCCAGCAGAAGGTGTCCCTGCTTATCGCAGGGGGCTGGATCTAGATGAGCTTTAAAGGTTCCTTCCAACAGAAACCATTCTATGGTAATAAAAACAAACTTTTAAAACCTTGGTGAATATAAAAGTAGTAGGTTAAGAATCTGTTTTCAGAGAGTATTTAGAATGAGTCAGAGACAGAAATGGAAGCATGAATCAAGTGTGGCTCTTCAGGGATATATCCTAGTGTAGTGCTATTAAATCTTTTCTTTAAGTTACAGATGATGGAATCAAAACTTTACTTATTGAATATTAGGCTACAGCAACCTGGGAGAAATTGCAAGTACAGGGGAGGACAGGATGAGAATTCAGAATGATCCTGACAAATTGGAAATATGGCTTGAAAAATATGGGTTGAGATTCATCAGAGACAAGTTCAAAATTCTATGCTTAGGTAGAAAAAAATGAGCTCTAATATGGATGAACTAGAATCTAGAAAAGTCACTTCTGAGGAGAACTGAAGAAATCTGGGTTATCTGCTGTAGAAGAGAGGAGACATAATGTAATTGCTACTGCAGAGAAGGAGGAAAAGGGTAATGGATGGAAGCTAGTGACAAACTCAAGGTTACAACTGGTTTGTTGGCCAAACTTTCGTTGTAAGCTCACGTATGTAGGGTCTTGCAAACTCAGTGCTTTAGCGACTGCATGGTGTAAACCTGTCTAAAATAAATTTCCCACTGGTATCAGACACTAAGTCTCTTAGCAAAGGAGATCATCTTTTCCCCTGCTTTTGTTTCTCTGCAATCTGTTAGCATGATGTTGGCACTAATGTGTTTTCCTACACATGAGATTGGGCACTGTACAGCTATTGTATGAGTAAACCGTTCTATTTGTATTGATCAGTGAACTTGACACTGAAATGTAACATGCTCAAAGGCGGCTTTAACCTTCATCTTAACTTTTTGAGTAGCTTTCTACATTAACATGCTGTAGCTGTCTCATAGTCTCATATTACTATCTGAATTTAAGCCTGAAAGTACATCTAACTCCAGCAATTGCTTGCCACTCACCTGTTGAAATCTGCATTTATATTGCTAATTACAGCAAGTGATTTCTTTTCCCTAGCATTATGCCCACTAGACTACTTACCACTTACCTGAATTTTCAGAAACAATTTTCCATAGTAGGTCCAAAGAACTCCAGAAAAGTATCTTTTCTGCAAAAACTATTTTCTTTACACTGCAATAGTTTCAGCACTTTCTACTTATTGTGTTTGTTCATTGTCCCTGGAGCTTGGTTTTAGATGAAACAGAAGCATGTTGGATGGATGCCTTTTCTTATGACCTGAAATTGGCTTTAAACCACCATTTAGGAGCAATTCTTGCTCATTCTTATGAAACTTTGAGGACCATAAGTGATTATGTGCTCATGTAACTTCTCAAACTAATCATTTACAGCATGTATTATCACCTTAAAAAGTGGCTATTTGGACTTGCTGCCGTAAACAGTGCACACAATTCTGTATTTTCTTAAAGATAACTTGTTAGGTATTGTATGACTTTAATGAAAACAGTATGTCTTCTTCGAAATCAACTAGATTTTTTTCCCCTCTATTCATAGGATGCTGCCATGGGGCTGTTGAATTGCCCAGTAAGTGCTGATTTGGGATGAGGTGCTTTTAGGTTGCGTTGCTGCGTGAACTATGTTATGGAAATCTTTGTGTAAGAAGAACATAAACAAAGCCTTGAGTTAGGGAGACTACAAAAGTTGTAAAATGTTTTTATTCATGTTAGTTCAGGAGGAATTAGAGATTAAGTGGGTTTTGTCTTATTTTAGATCCCCAAATATGCTGTTTGCATTGCCTATACAGTCAATGTGGACAGGTTGCCTGAGAAGTTGTAGATGTCCCATCACTGGAAGTGTTCAAAGCCAGGGTGGATGGGGCTTTCAGCAACCTGGTCTAGTGAAAGATGTTCCTGCCCACGGCAAGAGTGTTGCAGCTAGATAATGATTAAAGGTTCCCTTCTAACCCTTCAATTATTCTATGATTATACCTTCATGGGATGACCAATCTGAACTTGACTTGGTATTTCAGATACAGGGCCTCAATAACCATCCAGAAGATTACCTCTCTGCCACTTTTTCCCAGTGCCACTTTAGATAAGAGTATATACTGTTCCTTTTGATTTCTTATTTGCAACTTCAATGCTGTATATTGACACTATAGAAGAGCTTATTGTCTTTGGAAAGATATTGATATATTTAGCATTCACATGAAATAGGAGAATCTTGATCTCAGCCTTGAACCCTCCATTTTAGATGAGTTTTGAATGATTGAACCAATGTCTGGGAAAAGTATGAGTTTATTATTTGCCACAATAATGCTGAGGATGTGGTCCTTGTACTTGGACAATCCTTGGAGGCAGGAGAAGGGTCCTAGAGCTGTGGGTAGAGTTGGACACTTAGCACAGATTGCATTGTCTGAGATTTTCTTTGAGCACTTAGAGACTAGGAAAATTGTTTTAATTTTCCTTCCATCTAATTCTAATGTATTTTGATAGCAGCTGACATATGGAAAGCTGGCGAAAAAGTGTTCTGAAATGTAAGTAATGTTTCTCAGAAATAGAAAACCATGTAATGATATGACAATAACCAAAGCAGTCTGCATAGTCCCTTAATGATATTATTTATTTTGATTTGACTGCAGTAGAAAACATGCATCCACAGACTCTTGTCAGCTTTTTAAAATCACAAACCCTAAATCAATGCCATCAGCAATTTCTTTCTGCTAAAGAACAGCACAATCTAATACTACCACCTGCAGACACTGGTCTGTATCTCAGTCCACCTTTCTGTTGAAGCCAATAAGCAAGAAGAGTCTACAGAGTTAACTAAAAAGTCTAAAGAAGCTGTTTATTCCATTTTGGGGGTTTAATTTGCACATACTTAATCCTGCCTTTGGTTGACACCTTTATGTAGTCTATGTACTGTAATCATACAAACATTAGGTTGTGAGGCACCTTAGGTGTGTAGTACCACCTCCTGCTCAAAAAGAGAACTAACTTCAAAGTTAGAGCATGTTTCTCAGGACTTTGTCCAGCTGAGTCTTGAATATCTCAAAGCATAAAGATTGAAACCACTCCTTCGGAACTCTCTTCTGGCACTTAACCAGTCACACTGGAAAAAAATCTTTCCTTTACCTCCCCCTGCCACCCCACTTTATACCAAATCAGAGTTTTTCATGCCCGACTTTACTGTTGCCCCTTGTGCTTTCACTGTGTTCTGTATTATTGTATGTTCCTTCTTTTAGATAAGGACAACTTTAACTATAACTCTCTTCCAGGCTTAACAAGTTTTGCTTTCTCATCCTTTTGCGTGCATCTCTCCGGTTTCTCCATCTGTTTTTACTGGGGCAGGGGCACAAAGGTGAATAAAGTACTGCAGATACAGTCTCCAAAATGCTGCAAATAAGAGAATAATAGTTTCCCTTAGCTGACTAGTCAAACTCTTTCAAATGGAGTTGACTATGAAGTTGACCATCACTGTGCTTAAGCCACACACTGACTCATGTTCAACTTCTCTACTGAAATAGCCAAGCCCTTTTTGACTGTCTAACCAGTCAGCCTCCAGCCTGTGCTGTAGCATAGATTTATTTTGTCCAAGACTCATATCATCTGTTTGTCTTCTCCTTTGCAGTCAAAATATTTCTCTAACTTCTTAACCTCCCATCTAGTCAAGAAACCACTAGCATCCTGGCTTGTATCAGAGAGTGTGGTGAACATGATTAAGTAAGTGACAATCCCTCTATACTTAGAATCATAGAATCATAGAATGGTTTGGGTTGGAAAGGACCTTACGATCATCTAGTTCCAACCCCCCTGCCATGAGCAGGGACACCACACATTAAACTATGTTGCTCAAGGCTCTGTCCAACCTGGCCTTGAACACCTCCAGGGTTGGAGCATTCACAACTTCCTTGGGCAACCTGTTCCAGTGCCTCACCACCCTCACTGTGAAGAACTTCTTCCTTAGATCTAACCTAAACTTCCCCTGTTTAAGTTTGAAGCCATCACCCCTTGTCCTACCACTAGAGTCCCTAACGAAGAGTCCCTCCCCAGCATCCTTGTAGGCCCCCTTCAGACACTGGAAGCTGCTATGAGGTCTCCACACAGCCTTCTCTTCTCCAGGCTGAACAGCCCCAACTTTCTCAGCCTGTCTTCATACAGGAGGTGCTCCAGTCCTCTTATCATCCTCGTGGCCTCCTCTGGACTTGCTCCAACAGCTCCATGTCCTTTTTGTGTTGAGGACACCAGAACTGGACACAATACTCCAAGTGAGGTCTCACGAGAGCAGAGTAGAGGGGCAGGATCACCTCCTTTGACCTGCTGCTCATGCTTCTTTTGATGCAGGCCAGGATATGGTTGGCTTTCTGGGCTGCAAGTGCACACTGAAGCCTGCTCATGTCAAGCTTCTCATCAACCACCACCCTCAAGTCCTTCTCTGCAGGGCTGCTCTGAATCTCTTCTCTGTCCAACGTGTAGCTGTGCCTGAGATTGCTCTGACCCAGGTGTAGGACCTTGCACTTGTCTTGGTTAAACTTCATA